>NC_133449.1:191747518-192054818 GCF_048565385.1 Saimiri boliviensis | reverse complement strand
CTCATGGCTTGCTCATCACATTAACAATGTCTTACAACTCTTACTACTCTTCCTGTTGGGAGATTTTACTTAATTATTTATAGCTGAAGACTTTGTTTTTGCCTTCGAGCTCACAGATTTTCTGTTTTAATTTAAATTAATCATTTTCTAGACATATTGTATTCGTCCATTCTCACACTGCTATAAAGAACTACCTGAAACTGGATAATTTATAAAGAATAGGTTTGACTCAAAGTTCCACAGGCTGTATAGGAGGCATGGCTGGGAGGCCTCAGGAAACTTACAATCATGGCGGAAGGTGAAGAGGAAGCAAGCACATCTTCACATGGTGACAGGAGAGAGACAGCAAAGGAGGAGATGCTTTTAAACAACCAGATCTTAGGAGAACTCACTCATTATCCTGGTAACAGCAAGGGGAAATTCTTCCCCCATGATTTAATCACCTCCCATCAGGTCCCTCCTCAAAACACGTGGGGATTAGAATTTGACCTGAGATTTGGGTGGAGACACAGAGCCAAATTATATCACTAATAATTGATATCATCCTTGAATTTCTTTCACTGGACTCTTGGTTTAGTTCCACAATTGCATGTAACCTATGTCTGACTCTCCTGGTTCTTGTCCATGTTTTCCTGGAATATATCTTAATGACTTCCTTAGAAACAATGTGTGAACATCCTTTCTGAGTCCTTCTAGATCTGAAAATGTTTTCATTATGCTAGAAGCTATCTGAAGATTTTTTAAAGATTTTATTCTAACTCCTAAGCCTGTTGGTGAGCAGTATGATGTATCCCTCTACTCCTGGTAGATTATTTTATTCCTAAAACAATTTACCATTTTCTGTATCACTTCTTTTAATTATATTGTGTGCATTATTTTAATTATGTTTGCTAACCCATCTAGTCAATAACAATAATTTTAAATTTCCATATTATATTTATTATTTTCTTAATTTTTTTCCTCTTAACATCTTGTTACAACATTATGGATACAACGTAACCTTGAGCTTGTCTGAGAATTTTCATGTTTTTTTTTCCTTCTTCTGTCCTCTGAATATGAGCATATAGGGCTTTGGTAAAGACATAGACTTCAGGAGAGTAAGTAAAGTAGTCTTTAGCTCAAGGTTATGTGCCAGAATCCCATGTATATAAAAATATTAGAAGTCTTGCATTATTTGGAGTTATAGAAAAATACATAGTGAGATGATGGAAACATATTTAGATATACAGAGGTTTGGGTAACAAGATAATAGAATCCATCTCACCAGGCTGGCAGATAACAGTTTGCAGCATAGAAAGGAAATTGTACCTGACAATGCAGGGGACCATGGATCTCAGCCTCTCCTTGGCCTTGTCTCCATCCTGAGTGTAAAGAATCACTCTGGTGAACCTCTCCTCATCTGCTAGTTGCCTTATACCAAATATTGTTTTATCAATTTGTGTTCCAGTGCTGGCATTATTATGCAAGTATGAGGTCCATGACTTATATTTCACTATGGGGTAAGGAATCGCTTCTCCTTCTCAGCACAAATGAGAGAAGATATAAAATGACAACAATGACACTAGAGTCAACAAATGACAGCCCAGTTCATGTTTTTGTAAACAAAGATTTTTAGGGACACAGTACATCATTCATTCATGTATTATTTGTGGCAGCTTTGGAACTGCAATGTCAGAGTTGTGTCATTGCAACAGAGGTCTCTGCAATGATAAAAGTATTGCTATGTAGACATTTACAGAAAAAGTTTGCTGACTGTTGTGTTACAACCATCTTGCCACTGTGAAAGTATCCAGACTTGGGTCAACTCATAACAAAGCAGAGTATGGGGCAGTGAGAGACTGAGCCCTGAAGACTGCACATTATCTGAAGCTATCCCTACTCCTGAGCTTTTCAGTTCAAAACCATAATTTTTTTTTTGTTTTGCTTTCTTTTGGTTTTGCTTTTGCTTTCACTTAATCTATTAGAGTTGGGTCTTCCTTTATTTGTAACAATAATAGTCCTGACTAGTAACAGTTACAATAATTAAAAATATACAGAGAAGAAAAAATTCTGAATTTTCTGAATGTGTGTAGTATTTAAATATCTAACCAACATTGAATGACATTAAGAAGCTAAGTGCTTTTAGCAATGAATATCAAGACTACTACCTAAAAGTAGCAAATGTTTGCAGAAACAATTGAAGACAGGCTGATAAGAAAATGATTTCTATCAAGATCAAGATGGAGACAACATGCTAGCCCTTCTGTGATTAGTCTTCACCAAGAGAATAGGGATTAATGGTACACACATGTTTATATATCACGTTAGGTAATTGTATATTTTGCACTTGTTGGCTTGTATTAGTGGCTGGTTGAAACTCATTTCGCTACACGGTCCCTTTTTCAGTTTAATTCAGAAGTGTATTATGCTCACACATAACTCCCTGTTTTGTGGCACAGAATCTGGCACAAGGTAGATCCTTGGTAAACAGAACAAATAAGCCTAAGCTACCTGACTCAACATTTTCAACCTGGGATACAGATCAGAGTAGCACACAATATGAGTATAAAGAACTGGTCCCTTCAGCTTTCTTATCTGAAAAACACAGCCCCTAAATATTCTTCTACTATTTCAAATGGATAAATCTCCCTGACATATCCAATCTATCTTATAAATTCTTAATAGCAATGAGCCAAGCTGCTCAGTGCTTTCTGCAACCATAGAACCACTTTATTCATGGCCCCTGATAATTTTTTTTTCATTTAAATACTGATTCTTCACCTTATAGAATTGAAATAAGCATGAGACCTGGTGAGATTGAGTTCATTTTCTGTTCACTATGTCTTCTTTTGAAGGAGATGCCCACCTTGAATTTGAAGGAAAAGGAAAACCATTCATTATTGTATGAAGCATTAAGGTTTCAAAGGCTCAGGAATATACAGAGCCTTTGTTAATTCAGAGGAAGAACTTTCTATATTCCAGGATTCATGTATAAAAAGTGTTTCTGTGAGTCTAGTGCCTAATCCTTTTGTTTACATTAGGATAAAACTTGCTTTACATTAATCCTCCGTGAGTCCTCAGTTGAGAACAAGAGGCCTTGGAAGAGATTTACCATAAGAGTCAGATATTCTTCATTTTACTGATAGCAAAGAGTCATGCAGACCACTTTCAACATAAATTTCACTTGAAGATTGGAGAATCAGAATGATGGTTAACCTTCCCAAACTCCAAATAAGACTTGGATTAATCACCTGAAGCACTTACCTTTAATTGAGATTATTTTTATTTAGAAACTATGTCCTAAACTCACTGTATTAGTCAGTGTTCTCCAGAGGGACCAAACCAACAGGATATATGTGTGTATATAAAGAAGTTTATTAGATGGTAAGACAGCCAAGTCCCATGACAGGCTGTCTGCAAGCTAAAAGAGGGAAGCCAGTAGTATGTTCAGTCCAAATCCAAAAGCCTCAGACTCAGGGAAGCCAAGAGTAGAGGACTCAGTCTGAAGGTAAAGTCCCAAGGACCCCTAGGAGGCCACTGGTGAAAGTCTCAGAGTCCAAAGGCTGAAGAACTTGAAGTCTAATGTCCAAGGGCAGGAGGAGAGAAAACAGCCACTTAGCTTGGAACAAGAGACAGCTTGAGGACTCAGCAAGTTGCCTCTCTCTCTTCTTCTCTCTACTTTGCTTTAGCCATGCTGGCAGCCAGCTGGATGGTGCCCACACACACTGAGGCTGGGTGGTCCTCTCCCAGTCCAATGACTCATATGTCAGTCTTCCCTGGGAAATTCCTCACAGACATGCCCAGAAACAATACTTTAGCAGCCATTTAGCATCCCTCAATCCAGTCAAGTGAACACCTACTACTAACCATCACATTCACCATGCACCTAGTTTACACCTTGTTCTCTACTGACAGTAATAAAAGAAAATTTCCTAAGAGAGAACATGATACCTGCATTCGTCATGTAGAGCTGTGTAACATGTTACCTGAAAGCAGTGACTATAGCTAACAAAAATGTGTTGTATTCAGATGATGGAAACCCTAAATGCCCCAACTTGACCACAATACAGTATGTACATATAGCAAAATTTTACATATACCCCATAAATTTGTGTAAGTAACAAAAAACGTAGTGGTTTAAAACAACAATATTCATTATGTCACAGAAAGTCAGGGATCCTAGCATAGTTTAGCTGGATCCTCTTTCTCTAATTATCTCACAAGGCTATAATCAAGGAGCTGGCTAGAATTCTCATCATCTCAAATTTCATTTGGGAGCAAGATCCATTTACAAGCTTGTTCACCTGATCCATTTACAAGCTGTTGCCAAGATTCAGTTTCTCATAAGCTGCCGTACTTAGAGCCTCACTTTCTCAACAGCTGTTTGCCAGAGGCCTCCCTCTTTGGTGCCTTGACATATATACCTCTCCATTGGGTAGATCACACCTTGGAAACTGGTTTTTATCAGACTGAACAAGTGAATAAGAAAGAGAAAGTGCTTTCAACATGGAATCATGGCTTTTACAACCTAATATCAAAAGTGGTATCAGTCACTTCTGGTATATTCTACTTGGTAGAAGCAAGTCATCAAGTTCATCCTACATTTTAGGTGAGAGGATTACACAGGGTGTGAATGTCAAAAAATGGGGGTCACTGGGAGCCACTTGAGAAGTGAGGACCACTGCAATGTCTTTATGAATCAAGCTGCTAAAGGAGACTGAAATCTTAAGGAAAAATAGAACAAAGTGTGAGAGTTTATTTGTTCCATTTATTTGCTAGACTTATCCATTTTGGATATCACCCTGTGGCCCTCCGATTAGCTACTTACTTCTATTTCCTTTCTCAATACACTAAAATGTGGCTAGTCTTAGCTGTCAAACTATAAAAAGACTTGCCTCTTTCTTATCATAAACAGCTACTTTGAACTTACTTCTCACCAATCTTTCTAACCCAGGGGTACCAAACCCCCCGCTAGATGGGTACCAGTCCATGGCCTGTTAGGAACCAGGCCTCACTGCAGGAGGTAAGCAGCTGGTGAGCCAGCATTACTGCCTGAGCTCTGCCTCCTGTCAGATCAGTGGCAGTATTAGATTCTTACAGGAATGAGAACCCTATTGTGAACTGTGCATGTAAAGGATCTAGGTTGCATGCTCCTTCTGAAAATCTAATGCCTGATGATCTGAGGTAGAAAAGTTTCATCAAAACCACCCCTGCCCACTGCCCTGTACCCTCAGTAATGGCCCCTCTGATGGCTTCTATCGTGATGTCAAGTGCTCAAGTTTTTCCCATACTCTCCCCTTGACCCCATTACTCCCCAGTTAGCTACTTACCTCCATTTCCCTTCTTAAAATACTTAAATGTGGCTACTGCCGTCACCAAGGCACTGGTCAAATGCTTGTCAAGATTATCTGCTTGTAGTGAAAGTCAACTGCTTCTTTTCATATCTTAGCTTAACTGACTTTCTGCATCATTTAGTACTTCTGATTGTGCCCACCTTCTAGAGATACTTTCTTCCTGAGGCTTCATGACATCATCCTCTTACAGTGTTGCCTTACCTGTGTGTCCACTCTTTCTCAGTCTTCTTCACAGAAAAATTAGAGTCAAGCTTATTAAGGGTCACTTTTAGATTTCTAGGTTAGGCCCTCTCCTTTTAGTTTTTACTATGCAAGCACACCTAGGAAGACTTTAGCCACTATTCCTATTTTAATTATAATTACCTTCCGTATGTGAACAACTCTTAAGTTTTATCTTCAGCACATATTTCTCCCTACTAAACCTCATTCTCCTAATTAATTACATAAGAAAAACATACATTTGGTAATTCAAGTTTAATGTCAAACTGAGTTCTTCACTCACTTCAACCAAATCTATAGCTCCTAAGAGGCTCCTCTTCTCCATGATTAGAACTCCCTGCATTCTGCTAGCCAAAGCATAATCCTCCGAAATCCTTGGCTCCTCCCTTTACATAAATACATATAGCCAATCAACCATCAAGTTTAAATGAGAAGGAAAAAGAGACTGGGTGTTAGGATAATCCTTAACTAGTACTTTACAGCCCCCATACTGCACATTTAACCTCCATATGACATGAAAATTATATATGTAAAGAAATAACCTTGAGCAAAAATCTGGATGACCCAAAAGGGAAGCAGAATAATGGGCCCTACAAGGATATTCACGTCTTAATCCTCAGAACATGTGTATATGTTATAGAACATGGCATAAGGGAAATAGGCTATAGAGAGAATGAAGTTGTTAATTAGCCTTGAAATGGGGAGAATATTTTGTATTATTTGGGTGGGCCAAATTACAAGGCTTCTTAAAGGTAGAATTGAGTGAAAAAATAAAAGTCAATATCAGAGTAATATAAATTTGACAAAGCCTAACCCAGCCGTTCCTGGCTTTGAAACTATAAGACACTAAGGGTCAAGAAATAAGGGAGGCCTCTCAAACCTGGAAAAGTCAAGAAAATATATTCTCCCCTAGAGTCTCCAGAAAGGAACACAGCTCTACCAGCACCTTCATTTTAGCCAAATGAGATGGTTTTCAGACTTTTTACCTCCAGACTTGTAAGATAACCTACTGCATTTGCATTGTTTTAAGCCACTAAGATTATGGTCATTTCTTAGAGCAGCAATAAGAAATTAATACATCCTATTTTTCATTTAGTCATTTTTTATTCTTTAGGTTAGACTAAATCTGATAGACCCTGAATGTTAGAAGTATATCATTTCACTCTTGTCAAATAATCAAACCCAAGAGAAATTCCAAAGTTCCTTTTCAACTGGCAGGAGGTAAGAAGCAAAGCGGAAACAGACCACTGAATGATATGCTACTCTTAAATTCCATAACCTATTTACCTTGGTTAGATTTTTTAAATTCCTGAAATTAAATTAAGGAACCCAAGTTCCTTTTGAAGAAAATTCTATAAGGTTTGGGAACGAGGTCATTGTCACTAAAAATTTACCTCTCATAATATTTTTGCTTAAATTTCTATCATTTGAGTTTAGGATATACTAAAACAAGAACAAATAAATTGTTCAGGGAAAGAAAAAAATATAGCTCAGAAGCTACACATATATAAAGAAAGGAAGAGTGTGAGAGAAGGTATAAATAATAAGATTGTTTTCCAATTCTCCATAGATCTAAAAGGTAAATATTGGCTTAAAGTAATAATAGTAACAATTCACTGAGTGATTATAGAATGTGGAAAAACAAATATCAATGTCATAAAAAGTAGGAAGAAGGAATTGGGAATACTATGCTATAAGTGTGAATCAAGTAGTGCAGGTGGACTTAGATGAATTAAAAATGTATACTGAGGGGCCAGGCAGGGTGGCTTATGCCTGTAATCCCAGCACTTTGGGAGGCCAAGGTGGGTGGATCACCTGAAGTCAGGAGTTTAAGACCAGCCTGACCAACATAGTGAAACCCCGTCTCTACTAAAAATACAAAAGTTAGCCAGGCATGATGGTGGGCAACTGTAATCCCAGCTACTTGGGAGGCTGAAGTGGGAGAATCACTTGAACCTCAGAGTAGAGGTTGCAGCAAGCCGAGATTGTGTTGTACTCCAGCCTGGGCAACAGAGTGAGACTCCAACTCAAAAAATAAAATTTAAAAAAAGGATATTGTGAACTCTAGTACAACCACTATAATATGTGAAAATGAAGAAAAGGTGATATATTAAGGAAGGAAATAAAATAACTCAATACAAAAATGCTCAAATGAAACCAGGAAAGGAAGAGAGAGAGAGAGAGAGAGAGAGAGAGAGAGAGAGAGAGAGAGAGAGAAAATAAAAAGAAAAATACCAGAAAAAAAAATAGAAAGCAATTAAAACCTGGTAGATATTAATTCAACTATATCAGTAATCACATTTGAATTTTCTAAATACACCAATTAAAAGACAGGGATTGTCAGAATAGATTAATAAAATAAGACCCATCTATATGCTGGCTACAAGAAAACTAAATGTAAAGAATCAGAGAAGTTCAAACTAAAGAGGTGAAAATAGATGCAAAATACTAACATTTTATTAATTTAAAAATCAGGAAAACTTAATATTAACCTTAAGGCAGATTTCAGAACAAGGATAATGATCAGGGAAAAACAGAAGTTTTACATCATGATAAAGAGTTCAATTTTCCATGAAAACATAATCGTAAATGTGTATGCACCTACCTAACAAGAGCTCATGAAAACATGTGAAACAAAATTTGATAGAACCACAACAGAAGCAAACCCACTATTATAGTTGGAGACTTTAAGACCCCCTTTTTAGTAATTGATACAGCAAGCAGGAAGAAAATCAATATGGATATAATTGACTCAAATAGCACTCTCAATATACTTGCTGTAATCAACATTTGGGGAATCCTGCATCCAAAAACAGCAGACCACACATTTTTTTCAAGGTCGCATAGAATCTTCATCGAGATATAAAACAATCTTGACCATACGACACACTTTAACAAATTAAAAAAATAACAGGAATCATACAAATTATATTCTCAGATTACAAAAAAAAGTAAACTAGAAATTAGTAATATAAAGATAGTTGAACAATTCCCAAATACTTGGATATTAAACAACACATTCCTTGATATGGTTTGGCTGTGTCTCCACTAAAATCAGTTCCTGAATTGTAGTTCCCATAATCCCTACGTGTCATGGGAGGGACCCAGCAGGCGGTAATTGAATCATGGGGGTGGTTACCCTCATGCTGTTCTTGTGCTAGTGAGTTCTCACAAGACCTGACTGCTTTTTAAGTAGCTTTTTCCCCTTTGCTCAGCAATTCTCTCTCCTGCTACCATATGAAGAAAGATGTGTTTGCTTTCCTCCACCATTCTAAGGCCATTCCAGGCATGCTCAAGTGTGAGTCAATTAAACTTCTTTCCTCTATAAATTACCCAGTCTTGGGTATGTCTTTATTAGCAATGTGAAAATGGACTAATATACCCCTATATAATGCATAAGTCAATAAGAGTCTCAAGAGAAATTTAAAATATTTGGAATTAAATAAAAGTTATAATATGTTAAATCAAGTACAGCCTAAAGCTGCCTTCTTACATATTTTAAGTTTGATTTAAAGATTTACCCACATACAGAAACGAAATCTAACTGAATGTGTAAACAGATTGTAACCTATTCCAATTCCTTACTTTTGATCAATTAAAGGTGGCCAATCATTCAAACCATTTGAAATAAGGCAAACACCAAGCTGTAACCAATCCAGTTGTTTTTATACCTTACTTCCACTTTCTGTACATCACTTTTCTTTCTCTGTCCATACATCCTCTTCCACCATGCTGCTTCACTGGAGTCTTTGTGAGCCCACTCTGGCTTGGGAGGCTTCCCAATTTGTGAATCATTCTTTGCTCAATTAAATTCTGTTAAAATTAATTTATCTAACGTTTTTCTCTTTGCAACAAATAAAACATATCAAATCTTGTAGGATACAGGGAAAGCTATGCTCCTAGGAAAACGTATAGCATTAAATACATATTTTTAAAAATAATTGTAAAATAAATAATCTAAGGTAGCACATTAGAAAACTAAAGAAGATCATTTCAACCCTACAGCAAGCAACATTTTAAAAAATAAAAATTAGAGTAGAAATCAATAAAACTATAAACAGGAAATTGAAAGAGAAAATCAATGAAATGAAAAGTACTTACTTTAAAAGACCAGTAAAAGTGATAAACCACTAGCCAGGCTAATCAAGGGAAAAAAAGAAAGAAAACATCAATTTCCAAAATCACAAAAACAAGAAAAGTTGGCACAACTGATCCCATAAACATTAAGAGGATAATAAAAGATTATTATGAACAAGTCAATGCTCACAAATTTGGTAACTTAGATAAAACAAACCAATTAGTTGAAAGACACATCCACCAAAACTCATACAAGGAGAAATAGAACCTGAATTATCCTATAGATCTTAAAGAAATCAAATAAAAATTAATAATGTACCAAATAAGATAGCACCAAGGCCAGACGGGATCACTGGTGATTTCATCACTTAAGGAAGAAATGATGTTTCTCTACAATCTCTTCTAAAAAATGGAAGCAAACACATTCTGACTCATTCTAATACCAAAACAAGATAAAGATATTAAAAGAAAGGAAAACTACAGGCCTAGCATGGTTGTTCACATCTGTAATCCCAGCATTTTGGGAGGCTGAGGCAGGAGGATTACTTGAGCCCAGGAACTGGGCACCAGAAGGAAACAAAGTGAGACCACATCTCTATGAAGAAGAAGAGAAACAAAAAGGGAAGGCGGGGAGGGGGAGGGGAGAGGGAGGGAAAAACTGCAGACCAATATCTCTCACGAATGTAGATACAAAATACAAAGTCCTCAATAAAATATTAGGACATTAAATTCACACACACACACACACACACACACACACAATTATATATCCCAAACTAGAGGAATTTCAGGTAGACAAGAGTGGTTCAACATTTGAACAGGCTGAAGAAAAAATTGTATGCTTAAAATCATTTGACAAAATCCAATATGTATTTATGATAAAACTCTCAACAAACTAGGACTAAAAACATATTTCTTCAACTTGATAGAGAGCACCTATGAAGTCTACACCTAACAACATACTTAGTAATGAGAAACTGCGAGCTTTTTGCTAAGATTGAAAACAAGGCTAGGCTGTCCTGCCTTACCACTTTTATTCACTATTGTACTGGAAGTCATAGCTAGTGATAAAGACAAGGAGAGGGAATGAGAAGTATACAGATTGGACCTAAAAACCACCACTTTTATTTGCAGATGACATTATTGTCTACGTAGAAAATCCCAAAGAATTGACGAAGAAAGAAAAAAAAAATCCTGAAATTAATAAGCAAGAATAGCAATGTTTCAGGTTACAGGGTAATATACAAGAATCAGTTGTTATTGTATTATTACATCAGCAGTGAAAAACTAGAATTTGTTTTTTTAAAAAAATTACCATTTATTATGGCACTCAAAAATAAATACTCAGGTATAAATCTAATGAATATGTATAAGATCTCTATACATACAAATGATAAAAGTCTAATGAAAGAAATCAAATATCTAAATATCATAAATAAAATGTACCCAGGAATCAGAGTCAAGATAACATATTCACTAAAGTAGGCAGAACCTCAGTAGGATACTGAAAATTTATCACAGGATGTACTACTTGATATTTCCCTTTATTCAATTTTCCCACAACCTTCTCTACTCTTTGCTCTTCAGTTAAAATCTTTTCCTATCATTAATAAATCTATTGAAATATAACTTTGAAATCACTGTTAATTTCAATATGTATATGTGTGAATACACATGTGTAATGTATATGTGTGTGTATATATAAATACTTGTTTTTGCTTGAAGACAATAGTGCATTTGAGATGTTTTTCTCTAGGGTGACAAACCTAAATGTGCTAATTTTATTGTTTGAAAACCTATATGCTCAGTAGCTATTAATATTATAGAAGTAATTAAATAACATTATTCTCCTTCTGTTTACAATACCTGTTTAATCAATGGGCTTTAACCATGATCAATGTACATCAAACCTATGATGAGATAAGCAACTTATTATACAAATGCTAATATTATGCAAAACTGCCTCTTTTCTCCTCTTCTATTAAAAATGGCTCCAATTTTAATATATTACAAAGAAAACAAAAGGAACGTTAAAAAGAAACTACCAGAACTTGATATATTATAAGACACATTTAAAATATAAGCTACACCCTAACTTTGTGCATAATAAAATTTATTTCATACCCATTGCAAAAAAAAAGTAACTTGGCCAATCAGATTGTGTCAATGGGCAAAATAATACATGATGCATAATCTTACTTTGGTGAATAAGCAAAATTCAGAAAAATGTCACAGACTCAAAAAATAAGTTGAAATAAAATAGCCCTGAGATTTAAGAAATACATCGTGGCATGAGATTTATTATTCAAGAGGTCAAAAGGCATGTCTGGGAAAGGAACTAGAAAACTAAATATTTGAACAGCATTAGTACTTTTTACATTTATTAATATCTATTAATAGTATTTTTTATATGAAGCATCAGTTTTCATGGAGCAGTAGAAATGCTACTGGGTTGGAAGTCTTCATTCATTTAGAACTATAAATCAAAGGTCAGAAAATTGGAAAAGAGTGTGAATAAGAGAAATAAAAATATTTTTCACATTCAATAAACTTCCAAACAGCACTTTACTCTGACAGTCATTTAGAACCAGATCACACACAGAAACTGTATTCTTGGTGAGGAGTGATTCAGAAATTGCACAAAGTGCTTTATTGGCTTCATGTGATTCTTTGAACAGCAGCAAGTAATGAACTCCATTCTCAACAGAAAGAGGCCAATTGTATTCAAGGGCTAGTTACTTACTTATATTCCTAATCACTTATGTCACTTTTCACTTTGCTGTTTCTTAGGTAAAATGAGCTGGGGACTGCAAAAAAGTTAGAGTGTTGTTTTCTATTGTTCAAGTTACAAGGCAGCATATTTTAGTAATTAATGCCACATTTACTAAAGATATTATCAAATTTGGAACAGCAGGAGCATTTACTTGTCAACACTGAAACATAATTCCAAGTTTCCTTCTGAGTCACATAACAGTTCAGTATCCCACGACCTCCATCCAGAGCAGGTCTTAATAGCTGGAATTAGCTATGCACATTTCCATATCTCCATAGAGACTAAAGAATAATCACTTTTATATGTAAATACATTTAGTGTAACTACCCTAGAGACTACAGTGGCTGCTGCAGTTATTAATGAAGCTGCACTTAATTTGATGCTCATCCAAATTACTCTCTAGGAAAAATTCAAGAAACTGAACCTGATCTGAGTTCAGACACCACTCTTGCCATGTTTGATAAACTGGGCTAGCTTGAGTAAAATTGCTTATACTTTAAAACAGTGACTGTTTTTCTGGTTAGGATATGAAATGTGCAAATTTTTATTTTGCTCTCCTCCCAAGGCTATTCAGTCCTCTGTTCGGGTGTCTGAAGCTCCTGGTATCCACATCTCTAGGGCCATTGCCTACTGTTTAACCACAATATAGCCAACAAGAATCCTGAATCAATTATAAAAGCTAACGTGAGGATGACCAGCTGCTACGGGGGCACAGATTTGGCTATGTCATTACTATTATCCTTTTGGCAATTGAAAAACTTCCAGCAATATACATATATACTTCAATAGGGTTATGCCTCATAGTAAACTCAGAAAACCTGGTTGACTACCTCTTATCATACAAACTGCATTCAAGACTTCCACTGAAGTCTACGGTGGAGCTGCTTAGGATTCTGAGGACATTTACCGTGTAATCCTTTTTACTTATACTATCACCTCCACAAGACTTTTTAGTCAGTGTCTGTGAAAGATACTATTTTTCCTGACCATCTTTCAGTGTAGGACTTGTTTGTTTCCAGAGGTTTGTTTGCCCTCCTTATTCCTACCTTTCCTGTTCTATTTTTCTTAACCAGATTAATCATGAGTTAATTTCTCTCCTCATTTATGTTTTCTGTTCTTGCCTTTTCTCCATCTCATATCTGTCAGTAAAGACTTACCATCCATTTCTGTTTGATCAGTTTCTATTTTAGCTAATGTTTTTTTTTGTTTGTTTTTGGTTTTTTTTTGTTTTTTTTTTTTTTTGCCTTTTGAATGTTCCCCTAAGTCAAAACACCACAACAAATTCAGCAGGTACTTGATGAAAGCAGAATTTGTTCATGATTTACTTGAGAAGCTTTTTGCTTCTACTAGCCTACCTATGGTAAAATAACAACTTCAGGCCCTGGCTTAGTAGTTGGAGCTCACAATGATGATTAATAATTTATACTGTTCCTAACCTGGCTACTTTTTGGCTAAAAAAAGAAACATTTTACTAAATTCTACTGAAACCTCACTGGCTGAACTGTATATAGGGCTGGCTTAAGGATCCAATTGAGCTGAGTAATAATTAACTTAAAAGCTTAGATGAAAAAAGGAGAAAAGTTAGGAGCTGCCCTTGAAAGAGTCTTAAGGATCAGTGTTAATAATTTTCTAAACTTTCCCCCATTTGCCTAAACATAGACAATTCTTTCTCATTAGGAATTAGGTCCAGGATAAACTAAAAAGGGTTAAACCTCTTATGTACTAACTCAATAATATGAATTACTTACATTATAAGGTATTTATTTGTTGGGTGGTGCCATTTCATTTTGACAGGGAGAATTAGGACCACACATATTTCTGTTTATCATTTCATGCCTGAATTTTTGACGCAGTGAGATGTTTTTGTTTTTCCATAAATTATTTCAAGTAAAGAGAACAAAGACATAGATACTTATTGCAACTCATATTTATCATCCACTCTCATGAATACTCTGGGACCCCTACTAGGCCCCACACCAAGCTGAAGGCAAAACTTGCGAGAAACCAAATCCAGCCAGCATGTTGTCATTTTAATAGTCTTTTCAATTGCAGAAATGCGAAAGAATTTTACTTAAATTATATCAAATACTTCTACTTTCTTTTAGACTGAAATCTCTACTCAGTCACGGATTTTCTTTTTCTTCTATAGCCTTTTCTCTTACACCATATTTAATCTCCTGCTCAACCCTCTGTATTTTCCTTGAGTACTTAAAAGTTTCTATCCCTATTGCACAGTGCAATTAACTCCACTACAATTACTACCCCAAAACACATGTATCCAAATTCATTACAAAACAAAGAAAATCTTCAGTGAAGTGGCCTTCTGTGCGGACACTTGAGCTTTCATTACTTGGAGTCTCCTCCCTGAATTCTACCTCCATAAACTCAGCACTTAAAAAAACATATTTTGTTTCAAACTCTGCAAATTATTCTACATAAGACAAATATTGGTGACTCAAATTTCGTCTCTCTTTATATGCATGAAAAAAGTCAGCACTGAGTTGGTTGCTGTCTTTTAAAACGTCATTCAAGTGAAAGAAATTTTTGCCGCATTATTTTGTCCTATTTCTTTTATAGCACATTCATTGATTTTTGAAGATTTTATTCTCCTAAGAATTTGTTATTAAATTATGAAAAACATTCAACAGTCTTGTTTATAATCATCACATTATTTGCTGATTCTGAGATGCAAAGTAAAGTTCTTTACGGTACTTCCCATGTATATCCTACCTTGTGTGTATATGAATAGTAACAGACCAAACAGAGAAAACTGAAAGATGAGTACATTACTTCTCTCAGGCACCTCAAACCCTGTATTTTCTGAGATCCTGGGAAAAAAGATGGGTATTTATTAAACTGACCTGTAGTAAGATTTCTCTATTAATTACAGATATTACTGGGGCTCATTCCCATAAAGACCACTGAGAAGTGATCTTACAATTAATTTTTACAACATTTTGAATATTGTTCAAACCTTTTAGAGAAGGAAAAACATATCCTATTCAAATGCTATAAATTATTAATCAGTTAAAGCATTTAAAATGTCATTTTTATCTTGTTCTCCATTAACCAGTGTCCTTTTTTCACTTGAAAAAAATGTGTCCCTAATTTTCAATTTAGAATTAAATTTGATTACCAAATGTCGTTATCAATAATCTCTAATTAAAAACATACATTCTGAAAATCTAACCTAGCATTTTATTCCTCTGTTAGCCAGTAATTGTGAGATACATGATTTAGCAGGGTTTCTTTTTTGTTCTTTATCAAAGCATATGCAACAGTTTATTAAGCATGATTTAGAGTGACATAGCTTTCACAATTTTACAACATTTGATTGTGATCAGTAATGTAATGTACTGTAATTTAAACCAGGAGATAGCCATTAATCTCTAAAACAATGATTACTGACATTTAATAAAATACATGAAAATCATCACTTAACTGTACTTCCAATATACTCTATCACATCTGTTCTTCTATATACTTTCTCTTATAAAATAAAAAGAAAATTACTATTCTCCAAGGCTGATGGCTGGCCCAAAAAGATTGGTAGTATAATTGCTAGTCTACTCTTATATGTCATGATCTAGTAATTTGCTATAAAAGAGTTAGGCAATTTCAGTTTCACATCCCCATTATGCAACTCTAAATGATAAACTTTCAACATGAAGAAGATGCATTGTGCCTTTTCTTCCCTCTCATTTTGTATTATATATTTAAGGTTAAATTAGCCACATTTCTCTTAAAAATTGGCTTTACTTTCTGACTTATCTATTCCTTTAAATATGTATATTTTCTTCTAGTTATACAGGCTTGATCTCTGAAAGTATTTCATGGCTTCTCTCTTTCCTTGACTCCCTACATTCAACCATTCTAATGCTTAGGTGTCTCTCATATCTATTTAGTTTTGTTTTTCCTTTTCTATTAAAACAATTTGATCTTCAACAAACCTGACAAGAACAAGCAACGGGGAAAGAATTCCCTATTTAATAAATGGTGCTGGGAAAACTGGCTAGCCATGTGCAGAAAATTAAAACTGGACCCCTTTCTTATAACTTACACAAAAATTAACTCAAGATGAATTAAAGACTTAAATGTAAAACCCAAAACTATAAAAACTCTGGAAGAAAACCTAGGCAATACCATTGAGGACATAGGCATGGGCAAAGATTTTACCATGAAACCGACAAAGGTAACTGCGACAAAAGCTAAAATTGACAAATGGGATCTAATTAAACTAAAGAGCTTCTGCACAGCAAAAGAAACTATCATCAGAGGAAACAGGCAACCAACAAATTACGAGAAAATTTTTGCAATCTACCCATCGGACAAAGGTCTAATATCCAGAATTTACAAGGAACTTAAACGAATATACAAGAAAAAACAACCCCATCAAAAAGTGGGCAAATGATATAAACAGACACATCTCAAAAAAAAAAAAAGACATTTATGTGGCCAAAAAACATGAAAAAAAGCTCAACATCACTGATCATTAGAGAAATGCAAACCTAAACCACAATGAGATACCATCTCACACCAGTTAGAATGGCAATTATTAAAAAGTCAAGAAACAAAAGATGCTGGCAAAGCTGTGGAGAAACAGGAACACTTTTACACTGTTAGTGGGCATGAAAATTAGTTCAATCATAGAAGATAGTGTGGCAATTCCTCAAAGATCAAGAACCATAAATACCATTTGACTTAGCAATGCCATTACTGGGTATATACTCAAAGGGATATATATCATTATATTATAAAAATACATGCACTTGTATGTTTATTTCAGCACTATTCACAATAGAAAAGACATAGAACGAACACAAATGCCCATCAGTGACAGACTGGATAAAGAAAATACTGCCACAAAAAGGAATGAGATAATGTCCTTTGCAGGGACATGGATGAAGTTGGAAGCCACTATATTCAGCAAACTAACACAGGAACAGAAAACCAAACACCACATATTCTCACTCATAAATGGGAGTTGAACAATGAGAACACATAGACACAGGGAGGGAACACACAGCAGGACCTGTGGGGGATAGGGACAAAGGGACAAAGAACATGAAGACAAACAGCTAATGCATACAGGGCTTAAAACCTAGGTGATGAATTGATGGGGCAGCAAACCACCATGGCATATGTATACCTATGTAACCTGCACATTTTATACATGTATCCTGGCACTTAAAGTAGAAAAATAAAAAATTATATATATATATATATATGTACATATACATATATATACATATACACACACACATATGCATATATATGTATGTATGTGTGTATATATATATATATATATATATATGCACCAACTTATTAAGCATGACTTAGAGTGATGTAGCATATATATTTGCTCTCACTTCCACTTCCTAACACTTTGATCCAAGTCTTCACTGAATTCATTTGGACTATATTCAATTGCTTTACAACTCGTCTTCCTACATCCAACTTTCTACCCTCCAATCCAAACTTCTTACATCTTATGCATTCATCTTTTTAGCTCACATCAAGTCTCTTCTGCTTCCAGACCCTCACAGCCCCTCACTGCTTAAAAATAAAACCTGAACTCATTAATTTAACACTCAAGGCTCTACACAATCTGATCTCAAATTTCTTCATGTTCAAGATGCTAGTCATAATAACTTTTCCTCAATAACATCCTTACTTTTCCCTCCTTCTGCCATGATTCTTTGTCATCCCCTATACATTTGTAATATTCTCTATGTTCTTTTACCACCTATTCTTCTAGAGCACATGGCCATATAGTTTGCAAGTCTCTCTTCCTATCTCTTAATAGGCTTCATATTTGCATTCACCAGGAAACACTGTGATCTTTTTTCCAGTCTTTCAGTTAGGTTTATAGGCTTCAAAGCTACTGACATCATCATACTCTTTTCTGAATCTAACGTAGAACATTGCACATAGGTAGTTCAGTAAATATTTACGAATGTTGTGCTTGAAATAATCACCTACATATAATTAAGGGATCGGAAACTATGGTCTTTGGGCCAAACATGGCCTCCTCCCACCTGTTTTTATAAATTAACTTTCTTTGGAACATGGCTATGTTTATTTGTTTACATATTGTCTACAGCTGTTTCTGTGCTACAGCAGCAGGACTGAGTTGCTGAAACAAAGGCTCTATGGTCCACAAAGCCAAAAATACATACTGCCTGGCTTTCTCTGGGAAATAAGCTGACTTATGATAAAGTACACTGAAGGAAGATAGGAAAAAATAAGCTTTATTTGGGTGCCTAAGAGATTCCACAAGAAGTGCCCACTCCTGGCCCTCTGTTTCCATTTCTCTCACTGCCTTCACTTCACTGTAAGCACACCCACCAGGTCTGTAAGTAAGATGATGTTGGGCTAAGCCATCTGAAGCTGGGCTTTTGTAAACGGTCTCCCAGAAACAAACGTATTTATAAGCACTTACACGGAGACACCTTAGATAAGCTTCTGCAATTGATATTTAAGGCATCTGCTGATCCTCACATATGGCCACTGACAAGTGACAGCTGCCAATCAGTTGGAACTAACATGTAAATTTGACTCACCACAAGACACAAGCTTAGAGGAGGGTGAAAGTTGTCCAAATGACAATGGCAAATGACCCAATTAACCATTAGAAATCATTTCAGAAGGAAAATTTCTCTTAATGTGCCAGAATAGTACATTTAGCTGATTTATTTTGTCAAAATAAAGTTGATTTTGGCAATTCCAGAACTTAAAAAGTATGCTCCAAGTAAAGAACTTAAAATAGCCCTTTTTACATGGGAACTGGAATAATTATTTTTGTACTTTTGTATTCATAGTTCCCCAAGTATATCACAATGTGTTCATATACATATTTATGTATCTATCTAGCTATGTATTCTCATTTTCAAATCTAAAAATTCATAGGCTTACATATATTCCAATTTAAATTCTGGGTAAAAATTACATAGATTATTTTGGATTATCCTAGCTACATATAGTTTGATGCTCATGTATTTATTCAGTGACTATTTCTTAGGGGCTTTCATGTTCCAAGCATGATAGAAATAGCATAGTACAGTAAAAAAGAGCACCAGATTTCTAGCAGTCAGAACTGGGTTTAAATCCCATCTCCATAAGCTTGGTGACTATAGATAACTTACTGAATGTCTTTGAGACAAAATTTAGTTTTGGGTAAAATGTGCAATATGTTATTTTCCTCTACGAGACTTGTTATAAGAATGACATGTGGTAGGTGTATTAGTCTGCCTGGTATATATCTATCCACTTCAGACTTTTACTGCCTTCTACTGGGAGCCAGCCCTGTGTGCTGACCTAGAAATAATCACTAGATTCAACATGGAGCAATTATAGTAACCCTGTGTCCCTTGTAAATTCTCAAGGCTAGTCATTTGCCCCATTTTGGAGTCCTTTGCAAGATTTTTAACAACCACAGATGGAGTACATATCTCTTTGCTTATCAGATCATGAGACTGGAAGGATAAATCTAGGGATGTTGGTTAAAACTTCCTCATCAAGTAGGGAAAGACTGTAGGAGAGAATAAAGGTAATAAAAGGGATGGTTAGAGAGTGAGTTTCCCTAGTTCTAGCCCCTAGATCACAAGGGCTGTTCTGAGGCGCTGTCCTTCCAAAACACTGCCTTCCTGCCAAAGCTGCCTTCTTGTAGGTTAAGAATCCTAACTAAAACAATATAGAAATGCTTAGCAATGCACAAAGTCACTGAAAAACAGATGTTGGTGACCTTATCCTATGTTTGGGAACCAGAGAATAAAGAGACAAATAGTTTATGGTCCCTGTCTTCAAGATGTCTCTGCTTTAGTGTGTTCAGTTTTTAGACAAGAAGGGCCTTATTTCTTGTGTTTATTCCCAACACCTAGAGCAGTGCACAAAAGCTTGATTAAATATGATACTGAGATACGGAGGATTAGAATAGATACATAAAGACATTCAAGAAAGTCAAGAGGAAATTTATCCAAAAAGGTTTTTGCAAGCACTGTACATAAAATGTATATGAGTACGTAATAGGAAGCTAATTAAATTGTTGTTAGGAGTTTTGACAGGAATTAGCTACCCTGCAATGTTCAAAGAGCAAGAAATGCCAATGTTCTCCATTTTTCTTATATTAAAGAAAATGAGGTTCTGACAACCTACGTATCAAGGCTACACAGGGCCTAATGCTGGACACAACTTGGGTTCCTTGCCCTCTCCACTGAATCTCACAAAAGCACCTGGACTAAAAATGTTAAAAGATAATGGTCCTGGTACCAGACTACAATGTCACTGAATTACTTGAGGTCCTGCTGTACATTGCCTCTCTCTTGCTCTTGCCCATCACCATCTCTCAGATACTATCTATCCAGGTCACTGCCACAGTGACCATGCAGCAACCCCTAAAAAGTTGCATTAACAATATTTTGGACATTATGCCCACAGTCACATAAACTGAATGGCCAGGCCTCGCCAAGTACTCACTCTGCACATTATTTTGTGTATTTCCAAGGTGCAGCCATTGAAGACAGAGTTCTGATCTATACCACCTGAACAATCATGCCATCTCTGTCGCCTTCTCATTCTGATTGAAGCCAGCTCCATAGAGGAACACACACACTTTTTCAACTTTACAGCCTATCTTTTCTCTGAAGTAGAATGAAAATTGATTTCCCAAGTTCAGTTCAGCTAGACTTTCACAAATGGCCTATTTCCGTGAACACACAGTTAAACTCCTTAGAGGAGAGTTTATTTATTTTTCTCCATTGCGATCCCACTGGTGATCAAACAAGAAACACTCTCAAATTTTTCTGGAAACTTTGTACTTGTGAAAATTTGCTTTTTTGTATTAACATAATCTTTTTTTATCATTATGATGATAATGGTGGTGGTGGTGATAGAATTAACTCAGAAAGGATGAATATAAATGAAGATTAGACTTTTTAAATTACGTATTTGGAAGAAAATACCTATTACAATGCATTCTCTCCAGGAGAAATATTACTTTAAGGAATTATAATTGCTGGTTTGAGTTTAGTAAAACAAAACTTGTCTTGATACCTCAAACATAGACAAATGTGTTCATATTCTATTCAGGCAAAGATAAGCAGTGTTAGTCTAAAGCTTCCCAAATAGAAGGGAAGATAAATAAAAGTGGCATAAGCAGAAAGACTATACATAGACAGAGAGAGAATCTGTATTCTACTTGTTTATTTCAAGATGGACATAGTCGAGGGCTTCCAGATGTCATCCCAGTTTTCGTATTTTGCACTGAAAGCTTCTTTATGTGGAAACTCAACTACCAACCTGCTTTAAGTTCATCTATTTTTCATGTCACTTGGTGATGAGCCATTGCTGACATGTTAATCTTGTATCGTCCCCTCTCAGTTCTGACCCTTCTCTGAGTTTCAGCAGCACTAGATAAGCTAGATGCTCTATTCCTAGGGAACCTGTGGTAAAATAGAAATTGAAGTACTAGAATACACCAAAGAGACTACAGCTTTTGGTTCATAATTTGTTAGGATCAAAAGAGGCATTAGCATCAACAGATCTAATATCTACTTCAAAAGAAATGTATTTCCAAGAAAGAGCTTTATTTTCCTTTTTAAAGCTAGGAAGAGAGATTTTTTTTCTTTGGTAAGAAATATTGGGAATTGACTCGATAATTATAAATGCAAGTAATGCATTTATAATGTCACAGATTCCCTATCTTTGGGGTGCAGAAAGTTATTTTAAAATAGAAAAAAAAGAACTCAATTGCAAAAAAAAACATGGAAATTCCCTAAACCACAAGATTGGTAATGTTCATTGTGACCTAAATTTTAATTAATTAGGTCATTTTCTATAAAAATGAAATGAAAATATCTAACCCATGAAGTGATGTACCTTTCCTAAAATTGCGATGGGTTAAAATAGCATTAACCATATCAGCCAAATGCACTATTTCTTTAAATTTTATTATAATTAGCAATCTGTGAGATGTGATTAATCCTAAACTATTTTCTGTTCTCTTTAACTTATGTATCATACAAAAGAACTGTCAGAGCTTTAAACGTGTTGTGTACTTTATGAAGGATAGCATTTGGTATTACTTTGTCCTTTAAGATATTATGTGATTTGATTGGATAGTGAGAAAAAAATGAAATCACTTTCCAATCTTCCTTTAGAACATATAAGAACTTAAGAAAGTGCTGTATGTCAGTAAATATACTGGCTATCAAATCTTATCACTTGAACTTGTCTCAAAAGTGGCAATAAAGAAAAGATGACATGGAAATAGTTTGTCCTTTGCACAGTTTATGAGAACCTTAAAATTATGCAAAATTGGCATATTTTGCTAAAACTTGTAAGACAACTTTGAAAACAAAAAAATGCTTATTTGTAAAATATTATATGAATATTGTCTAGCATTCTAAATGATGATCAAAGTAATATAAATTTTGGAAATAATTCCTTCAGGAAAACTAACTGTGATGCCTATGAGCCAAGCAATTCTATTTTTTAAAACTATGTGATGCAAGGAAAAGTGAGTCATTAACAAATATCCATGCTACATAACATAAGGTTGATATGCATTGTTTTTATGAAAATTTGGCCAAAATTTACACAGTGACAAAATAAAATAACAAGCATCTTTTTAATCTAGTCATATACATGTTGTACGTTCCAAATGCAGATGTTTACTTCCCGGTAAGTGTATCTTTACAAGAATGTTAGTATGAAGGACTGACAATGAAACATGAATTTACTTTGGCCATTCCTAACAGAGTGCTTACTTGGCTAACATTTCCACAAACTTCTGCTAGTTGCTAATCCTTGGCTAGAATTTAACAACTGCAGGGAGAAAGGCAAAAATATTTTCAAAATATATGCCTTGCATACATACTTGCCTTTTGGATTTGCCTCAAGTTTATGAATGTCTTTGTATACTTTTACATATTTTAAAAACATTTTACCTATCATTGCAAATACAGTCTTCATTTTAGCCTAACTTAACTGATTAAGTTGACAGTGTGCTTATAAGATAAATGCTTACTGACAAAGAAGTTTTCACTCATGTTCATTAAAGTGAATTTTAACTTAATCAAGGATATGCATGGTGAGGACGATTTAATATTTTAAGTTAGATTGTTCTAGTTTCAGAATCAGAATTTAGGTTATGCCTAATAACTTTTCTATGTGACCAGGATATACTACTCTGCATTCTCTCTGTGACTTTTTTTTTTTTTCTTTTCTTTTTTTTTTTTTTTTTGAGACGGAGTTTCACTCTTGTTACCCAGGCTGAAGGGCAATGGCGCGATCTCGGCTCACTGCAACCTCCGCCTCCTGGGTTCAGGCAATTCTCCTGCCTCAGCCTCCTGAGTAGCTGGGATTACACGCATGCACCACCATGCCCAGCTAATGTTTTGTATTTTTAGTAGAGATGGGGTTTTCACCATGTTGACCAGGATGGTCTCGATCTCTTGACCTTGTGATCCACCCTCCTCGGCCTCCCAAAGTGCTGGGATTACAGGCTTGAGCCACTGCACCTGGCTCTCTGTGACTTCATTTGGAATATGAGATGCAGAAGCCTACCAGATAGAAATGGAAGGAGAAAGAGTCTGCCTTTCACCAAGGTCTCAGTCTCCTGCACCTTCTATGTCATCAAATACTTATGTGCCTAGAAGAATTCTGTCCAGAGAAAGAAAAGCCAAATTTGGTTCTGAATCAGTGCCATGACAAAGAAAATGGCCATTAACTGCTGAGCGGAAACCTCTCTCAGCAGATCATGGCTTATACACAGTGACTTATCAAAAATCCCCTTATGCTGTTGCTATTCTTAACAATAGCTCAATATTTCAGCCATAGAAGTAGCAATTCTTGAGCATTGGGTTCAGTGAAAATTAGTTTTTGACAAACTGATGACTGCACTGTGGATCATAGATCTTTAGATTCCCTCTTCTAGCTACCATTACAAGCCAAGAGTGGTGATGGAATCCAAGTAGACTCTTTTAGGACGAGCTGTAGCATATTTATTTGGTAGGAAAGTCTCATGAAAACAAGGACTTACTCTGTTCTGTTCTTTGCTGTAATGTCAGCATATACAGCAGAAACTGTAATATAGCAGACACTCAAATATTTGGCTGAAAGAAAGAACAAGAAATGAAAGATGAAGGAATTTGGCATATAATGTACTTATGCTTGTGCTCTATCCACTGGGAAGTATTGGCTCTAATGAGCAAGGCAATCAGTGTAGATCTCTACAAAAGTTGCATGGAGTTGCATAGAAAACATAATTGTTAGGATTAAATCCCCTAGATCTAGGCATTATGAGCAATGCCAATCCTTACCAATGCCTACTGATGAGAGTATTTCTCTCATATCCTCCTGGAGGAGGAATTTAGGGCCCTTTTCAATGCCTAGCAGTGAGGGTTCTAGAAACATAAACACACTGATTTTCATTTATCTCTTCCAGTTCAGTACAAAAGTCACCCTACTGGTCTTTCTTCTCTCTACTCTCATCAAAACACTTGGGGACTCTGATTCAAATTATGCCTCTGTGCCAATGAATAGAATAATCCAAGTGCATCTTGATAAAACTTCCCAAATAAAATTCCCAAAATCCAGATGTCAAAGAGAAAGAATGGGAGAGGTGATATAATTCCCTTTCTTCACAGATAAACCCTGGTTTCTACATGCAAAACAGATTAATTTTGCTAACTCAAACCAAAAAATTCTTTACATTTAATAGCTTAGTCAGTTGTCACTCCTACCCATATTGGTTGCCTATTGCTGCATCAAGAAATTATCACCAAAATGTAACGGTTTAAAACAACAAATGCATTACTTTGCACAGCTTCTCAGGTCAGGATGACATTTGTAACATAGAAATGCATTTCCTTAGACACTGCTAAGTTGAGCCTTCAGGTGAGACTACAGCACTGGCCAATATCTTGACTTTAATTTGATTGGCACTCACTCATGCTGTTGTTGGCAAGTCATAATCCCACAACATCTGGCCTCTCTACAGAACTCCTCCTCAACATGGCAGCCTTCTCCCACAGGGAGCAATCCAAGAGAATGCAGAAAAAAGTGCTTAAGAAGGAACCACAGATACAGTATATCTAATCTTAGAAGTGGCCTCTCATTACACCATCAACTCAAAGTCCAGAATTATTATCTAAATCAGGTTCACATATGAATGAGGACTCTTTGCATAAGGGTCCCTAAGTACAGTTCCTATCTATCTGTAGGCTTATGTAGTTAAAGAGATAAGTCTTCACACACACAGCCCTGATGTGCAATGGAGGTACAGATGTAAGGTAACTGCTCTAGCTACTACTTTTGAAAAAAGGAGAAAGTGGAAGGCACAAGGATGTCACTACTCCATAGAAAGCCTTAAATCCAGCCAGGAAAACACTGGAAGTTCCTTGATGAGGAATTAGGACTTAGGAATGAAGCTCCACAGCTACTGGCTCTGCCCTCTGGCTCTTGATTCCATAGCCCATCCCATCTTTCCTTATTTCATGAGAAATAGCAGGTGTTGGTAACTGGCCAGCTTTCTCAGCCTGCTTCTTGCCAGTAGAATTTAAGGCCCCAGGACATTTCTTCATTCTTGGCATTTTGTTCCCCTCAGTTTGAGCTGGTTATACTCCTGTAGCATTTATGAAAGAACAGCATGGCTCTCCGGTGAATTCTCCTGGAGTTCTCTCCATATTCTAAAAGCCACACCCACAAACCTCTTTAAGCGAAGCCCCTCTCAGAGGTTCTAATTTTTTACTGAGAGGACCTGTGAGGAACACCCTTATTTTCTTTAGAACATTTGTCTTACTAGTATCCTGATATATCACCTCAGATCTTTCTGAAACTAAAACAAACAGACAAAAAAACAAACACAAAAAAACGAAATCAGGATCTCATAGTTACACCCTCAGCTTCACTATGCTTTCTAGCAATGCCTTAGGTTTAATTCTTGCTTGGAAGCCATTTCTTAATTTAACATAACTGGCCTTCTGTAGAAACTGAGAATTTTTTAAACCATCAGTTCCGGACTCCTTATGTTTAACAATTCTTCCCTTAATTTACCTTTTTCTGTTTGCATTTTACCAAAAGAAGTCAGATAGCTCCTTTGTCTCTTTCCTTCAAATATTTGCTAGATCATTCAGCTCATTAGGCATATTTTACACTTTCCAAGTTACTGCAGGCATTAGTGTCAGTAAAAGTCTGCCACTATATACAAAGTATTGCCTTTCCTCCAACTTCCAATAATATTTACCTCAATAAGGCTTCATGAGTATTTCTCTCAAAGACTATAAGTCTTCTACTAATAACTTATTTAATTCACTTTAGACCTTCCCTAACACTATCCTCAAAGCCTAGTGCAAGTTCCAAAACCTCTTTCACATTTCAGGTTTTTATTTCAGTAGGACTTCACTTTCAGGTGCCAAAATTGACTTTGTCTGTTTCTATGTAACATAAATTACTCACAAAATTTAGCAGGTTAAAACAACAAACATTTGTAATCTCACATTTCTGCAGATCAGGAATCTGGATGCAGCTTAACTGGATATTTCTGGCTTAGGGACACTTAAATGTTGTAAAAACCCATTGGTTCTGGCTATAGTCTCATCTGAAAGCTCAACTAGGGGGCCTTCTTGTACACAGGTTATGGGTGGATCTCTCTAAAGGACTTCCTCACAAATCTCAGCTGCTTTTCTCCAAGATCAGCTACCTGAGAAAGAGCATGCAAAACAGAAGTCATGATTTTTTTTTTTTTTTTTTTTTTTTTTTTTTTGAGATGGAGTTTCACTCTTGTTACCCAGGCTGGAGTGCAAAGGCGCGATCTCGGCTCACTGCAACCTCTGCCTCCTGGGTTCAGGCAATTCTCCTGCCTCAGCCTCCTGAGTAGCTGGGATTACAGGCACGCGCCACCATGCCCAGCTAATTTTTTGTTTTTTTTTTTTTTTTTTTTTGAGACAGAGTTTCGCTCTTGTTACCCAGGCTGGAGTGCAATGGCGCGATCTCGGCTCACCACAATCTCCGCCTCCTGGGCTCAGGCAATTCTCCTGCCTCAGCCTCCTGAGTAGCTGGGATTACAGGCACGTGCTACCATGCCCAGCTAGTTTTTTTGTATTTGTAGTAGAGAAGGGGTTTCACCATATTGACCAGGATGGTCTCGATCTCTCGATCTCGTGATCCACCCGCCTCGGCCTCCCAAAGTGCTGGGATTACAGGCTTGAGCCACCGCGCCAGGCCTAATTTTTTGTATTTTTAGTAGAGACGGGGTTTCACCATGTTGACCAGGATGGTCTCGATCACTTGACCTCGTGATCCACCCGCCTCGGCCTCCCAAAGGTCATGATGTTTTATAACATAATCTTGGAAACAATATTTCGTCACTTCCCCTACAGTTCATCAGAAGCAAGGAAGTGCAGCCCACATGTGAGGAGAAATGATTACATAGGGAGTGATAAAGAGAAGAGATTTTTGGAAGCCATCTTAGAGACTTTCTACTACAAGGAGTCAAAGAACTTCAAAAATAATTTGTTCATTAAGAAATGAATATATGGCCAGGTGTGATGGCTCATGTCTGTAATCCGAGCACTTTGGGAGGCTGAGACAGGTGAATCATCTGAGGTCAGGAGTTTGAGACCAGCTGGCCAACATGCTGAAACCCCATCTCTATTAAAAATACAAAATTGGCTGGGGATGGTGGTGGTGGGCACCCGTAGTCTCAGCTACCAGGGAGGCTGAGGCAGAAGAATTGCTTGAACCCAGGAGGCAGAGGTTGCAGTGAGCCGAGATCACGCCACTGCACTCCAGCCTGGGTGACAGGATAAGACTCTGTCTCAAAAAATATATATATATTTAAAAACATACAATTACAAGTAGCTAGACAAGTTAGTGATTTTTTCTAGTAGTAGAAAAAAAAATAGGAAGAAATAAAAGCCATCACAAAACAGTAAAAATAGCAGACAAGAAAGAAACTATCCAAATAAGAAACATTATAATTTTGAGCAAAATATTGTGTTTAAAGCAAGAACATTCATTTTATCTTGACACTGAAATATCCTCAGTCATGTAACAGGTTTAATGATACATGATTACATTTTCTTTCCTACAGTGTTAATCACATCATTTGGTTCTGAATAGTAAGATTTATAGAATTATAATAAGTTAAATAACTTTATCCCCTCCTAAAATATTTAGAATCAATACAGAGAATTGAAAATTTAACCAACTTTATAAACAGATTTTAATAATTACAAATCTTGAAGTGTAAAAGTAAGATTATTACAGTGAAGTATAAAGTGAAAAATGGAAAAGTATAATAATTTCTTCCATCTTAGTAGTCATGAGCCAAGAAATACTGATATGATTAGGCTACGTCCCCAACCAAATCTCATATTGAATTGTAGTTTCCATAATCTCAATGTGTCAAGGGTGGGACCAGGTGGAGGTAACTGGATTATGGGGAGGGGCCGGTTTTTCCCATGCTGTTCTCCTGATAGTGAATGAGTCTCAGGAGATCTGATGGTTTTGTAAGCATCTGGCATTTCCCCTGCTGGTTCTCATTCTCTCTTCTGGCACCCTGTGAAGAGGTGCCTTCTGCCATGATGGTAAGCTTCCTGAGTCCTTCCCAGCTATGCTGAACTGTGAGGGTTAATTAAACCTCTTTTCTTTATAAATTACTCATTCTCAGGTATTTCTTCATAGCAGTGTGAAAACAGACTAATACCAATATCTTATAATTAGACATATAATAGAGTTAAATATACTGTTCAAAATTATGAAGAGAGCAATAAAGTAAGTATAAGAACAATAAAAGTGATGCAGGAGATGCAAAGAAGTATAAAGAACATAAATTCATACAGGAACTTGAATATATTATCTAAAGTGATAAATCAAGCAATAGAACTATAAACATATTATTGTGTTTTATGATCATGATGAAGAATGTAGCCTAAAAAGGCTTATAAGGGATGTGGAACCGGAATTAGAGAAGCTTGTAGGGGTATAATTTTCTTTTAACTTGACATCATTCTAAAATGTTTGTTTTGTTATCATACAAGTCTACATATTATTTTTTAAATTCACAATCTAAAAATAGATACCTGTAATACAAAACGTGGATGCCATTTTTTAGGTGCCTCAATAAACTGCTTTAGTTCTTAACCCTTTGTTGTATCCATTCTCCAAAGATGGGTCTTTAATAAACCTCATTAAGAACCCAGTTCAGATCTTTTAGTTCCCTCACCAAGAATCCGGTTCCTATCTTTTAGTTTCCTTACTAAGAATCCAATTCAGATCTGTTAGTCCCCTCACTAAGAATCTAGTTCAGATCTTTGACCTGCTTATGGCTGCTAGAAGGTGACAGATGTGATGCTGTGTGGATCCCAAGGCTAAGTCATAAAAAGTCTTGCAGCTTCTGCCTGGGTCTATGGGACTTTTCGTTAGGAAATCAGCAGCTATGTAAGATGTATGACTTCCCTGAGGCTAGCATAGTATAGGAAATCCCAAGCAAGTGCTGCAGAGAAGTCACAGGGGGAAGAGATAATTGGCCAGTCTGCAAGCTAAGCCTTAGACATGTGAATGAAGAACCTATCTTAGACATCTGCTCCAGTTGAATCTTCAACTGTCTCCTACCCTAGATACCATGAAAAACCACAAGTGAGGACCACTCAGTTGTTCCTGGCCAATCCATAAAACCATGAGAATTAGTTGTTGTCCTAAGTCATGAAGTTTTGAAGTAGTTGCCAGTCAACAATAGATAACCAGAACAGCCCCCTAGTTTAGATACTGCTTCTAGTTAAAGATCAGTTGATACATCTGGAATGTCTCTGTCTTCATATTTATCTTTATGACTGAAGCTTTATATTTTCTCATTTATCTCTGCATCAATCTTTATCCCTGGGTTTTGTCATCAGTTCCACTTTTGCTATGCATCCTTTAGTCATGGTTGGAACTTTGCCCATTATCCCTGGGATGCTCACTCTTGATCTTTTTTGTGTCCTTCAGAAGAAAACTTAAGTTACAATGGAAGAGCATGGTCACGGATAATTTAGGGTGGGATATCCTTGGCAAATGAGCGATGTTTCTGGCTCTGACCTTCAGTTCTTTAGGTCTAAAAATTTGCCCTCATTAGTGTCCAGAGTTGATCAGGCTCCAAATAAAGCAAAAATCCGTAACACAAGAGTTTCATAAACCAAACTTATAAGCCATTAACCTGCAAACCAAAATGCTCAATTGCATTTTACACTTAAAAGTTATAAATCTCATTGGGATGGGATAAATCATATTTATCAACTAATTGTGTCATTTCCTCCAGGAAAATCTATTTAGAAAACCAAATTCTAATCCAATTTTTCTCTGTACACATGGAGTCACAGCACTGAGAATTCACAGTACTATTTTAATGACCCATGACATCACGTTATGACAACGAATGCATAGGACTTGTAACAGACATCTTTGCCACTGTGGAAAGCAAGTTGAGGCAGTTTGTAAGTGACCTCTCCTTCTGGAAATTATCGAAACGGCAAGTCAACACAGTCATCTTTTCTGTCATCTTTCCTAGATTGCATGTTGACCACTTCCTCTTTGTAGATTTGTTCTTTCTTTGCTTGTTAAATGGGCTCTCATTAGGACAGAAGCAAACTCTATTAACTGAATCTTGTTTCTGGCCTAAAGAATGTTAGGTCTCTGAAGTAACCTAACCATGCTCTAGTAAATTGTTAATTTCATACATCATATGTTAATTTTGTTCCTATCATCAGAATTTAAGAGCTTTCCTGCTAGGATATCTCAGAATCACCATCAGTAATCTAAATATCATCATGACAGAACCTATCTTGGGTTCTTATTTGGGGCTCATCTGCTCCAAAGTCAAAACAGAGCAAACCAACAAGAATGCAGTCAAATATTAATATATGCCATATTCACAAGCAGTATTGTGAAATTTAAATAAACTGACAAATTCAAATAGACAAAGAAGCCCCAAATGCAAATTTGAGAAGAAACAAATTTGTATTCAGTAAAAAATAATATAAAATTTTATTAAAATGAAACTGTTGTTTCTTAGAGATACTGATTTTATGTATCCCTAGTGTAATACAATCCATTAAAGCAAGTAGTGGAGAATCTATGTTGAAATATTTTTATTTCATATTCAGGGCAATGTACTTATTCGAATCAAGGGAATTTGGCCATTAAAATGATGTAAAACATCATATGATGTTTACAATATCGTATTCATTAACCTTAAATTCAATTATTGTAATAGCACTGAGCTGGTATTGAAAATGTGATTGTATATTTTTTCTGACTTACTCATAATCACCCATGTACATCTTCCAATAGGAAAGTAATCATGAAATATGACCTACAAAGCACCAAATTCAGGAAGGTTTTGTTTTTTGTTGTTGTTCACTTTGCTTTCCAAATACGACATTCCAGGTTTGATATTTTATTACATTGTGCACAGAGAAAACTCACCTAGAAAATGTCTCTTTTTTTCAGGTAGTTCTATAGGGATAAAGAAAAATCCAAGGAAGGACAGTGCCAAAAAATTTAAGTCATTCCAAAGGATGTTAGACCCTCACAACACAGCACAAATGAAAACTTACATATGATTTCAGGATGGTGACTTAACTAAGGTATTCAAAACCTTGGATAGCAGCGATATATCCCTGAGAGATTCAGAGAATCTCAAAATTTCCCCTAGTTAGGAGATCATTCATTTATGCATCTATGATTTTAATAAAAATTTGTTGAGTATCTACTATATGTTAGACACTGATTTAGAAGCTGAGGATTTTAAAAATAAGTAGAAAAATAACAGGGTTATGTTTCCTTTTATCCCTTTAAGGAGGGATATGGTTTGGCTCTGTCCCTACCCGAATCTCACCTTGAATTCAAATCTTGTAATCCTCATGTTTCCAGGGTAGGACTAGGTAGAGGTAATTGGATCATGGGGGCAGTATCCCTCATGCTATCCTTGTGATTGTGAGCAAGTCTCATGAGATCTGATGGCTTTATAAGCATTTGGCATTTCCCCTGCTGGCTCTCATTCTCTTCTGCCATGCTGTGAAGGGGTGCCTTGTTTCCCCTTCTCCATCTGTAATGATTGTGGGATTTTTGAGGTCTCCCAGCCATGCTGAACTGGGAGTCAAATAAACCTCTTCTCTTTGTAAGTGACTCAATCTAGGGTAGTTCTTTGTGGCAGTGGGAAAACAGACTAATACAAGGTGCAAACAGCTTAGTAAGGGTTACAAGCAAGTGAAGAGTCAGTTTTAACAGTGAAGGTTAAGGGAGAAGATAGGATATAGTTTAGGTGGATAAAAAAAGATTATTGCGGCCGGGCGCGGTGGCTCAAGCCTGTAATCCCAGCACTTTGGGAGGCCGAGGCGGGTGGATCACGAGGTCAAGAGATCGAGACCATCCTGGTCAACATGGTGAAACCCCGTCTCTACTAAAAATACAAAAAATCAGCTGGGCATGGTGGCGCGTGCCTGTAATCCCAGCTACTCAGGAGGCTGAGGCAGGAGAATTGCCTGAGCCCAGGAGGCGGAGATTGTGGTGAGCCGAGATCGCGCCATTGCACTCCAGCCTGGGTAACAAGAGCGAAACTCCGTCTCAAAAAAAAAAAAAAAAAAAAAAAAAAAAGATTATTGCAAAGTTATGTAAAAGGTTGCTAAGGTGATAAAGTTAGATGTTAATATTTTATTGTATATATTTAAGGTGAAAAACATGATGTTTTGCTACACATATACATAGTAAAATAATTAGTGAAATCAGTCAGAGCAACACCTACATCTCACATAGTTACTTTTTTAAACAACAGAATGTATTTGGAAATTGTTCAGATACATTTCTCATTATTTTATCAGATAAAAAGACCCGTTTGGTCCCCTCTCATTTTTTTCCCCTACCCCATGAAAATATCTTTATACCTTCTATTCTCACCGCATAGAATGTTGTTAAATTCCATGTCTTCTCTACTTCCCCAGTGACAGTGTTTAACATCTTCTACCTAGAATACCACAATAACCTCCTCTGTTATTGACCTGCCTATATTTGCTCCTCACTCTAGTCAATTCTACATATCACTGTCAACTATATTCTGCAAATGAAAATTTGATCACATCATTTTCCTGCTTCAAAAGTTGTAGCTCAGCTAGCTAAGAAATAACATCATTGGTACACTTATTTTAACTAAATATATTTAAAATCCTATCCTATCCTCTCCTCTCCTCTCCTATTCATCTATCCATCTGTCCATCCATTTATCCATCCATTCTCCCATCTGTCTATTTATTTCCAAAACATGAATTTAAGTGTTTAGGCTCATTGCTAGGCATTGACAACATAAAGGTAATGTGAAGATTCCACCTTCAAGACATGCCTAGCTCAGTGACCTCAAACTATTTTTCTAGCCTTATCTCTTACCACTCTCCCCAACTCTTACTGATCTGATTCAAATAGAATATCCACATTCTCTGTTCCAGCCACACTAATTTTCTCATTTCCCCAAATAGTTCATATTCCTTCATGATCCTACATAATTTCATATGTGGTTTTAATCTCCTGGAATATCTATGTTTATTTTCACCTCTTAGGGAATACCTTTAAAAGCTAGATTGCATGTGACCTCTAAAAATCCAGTTCATATATAGCCTTTGTAGAACCTCTAAGATCTATCCCATGAGTTGGAAACTGTTAATTTTAGAAATATTGCACAGACTAAAAACCTGAGAATCAGAGATTAATTAAATACTACTACAAGATTGCACAGCTAATAAGTGGTAGAGCCAGAATTTGCACAGTTCCTTTCATTGCAAATTTTGTGTTCCATTCTATACAGCAATTTTCAACTTGACCTTTCTGCTCTTAAATCCGAGTCATTAGTCCGAGGCACCCAGAAATTTCTATTTTTTCCAAACCTCAGAGGTCGTTTTTGTGAGTGTCTCCAGATGCTTTCAGTCTATTAAGAAAAACCAGTTTCACTGGGATGAATAGTGGTTCACACTCAAAAACATGTGTTCTGCTTCCATCTCTGATAATAACTCTCTACAAAAGTGTGACTATGTTTCCTCTGTGCATCTGTTTCCCCATCTCTAAAATGCGCTTAGGGATAGCTCTGTCATAATTCAGCCAGACTGAATTACTTGTAGTTTTGCATATGTTTTCTCTCACTTCCAGTCCTTGGCTTATTATTACCTGTACCCACAATGCTCCATCCTTCCCAGGGCCCTCCTTCCAGCTAATGCTTACTACATTTCCCAATCAGAGTCTATCACAAGACTCAGCACAAAGTACAGTGTGTGTAAGCAAATGTCAAATGAATCAATGAAGGTCTTCAACAGTTCTCACGAGAAGTTTCAACTGATCCTGCAAGAAATGCAAGTGCACCTTATACCTTTGCCTTCAAATACCATTTAGTAACAAGAAGCGAAAAGAGTTCCCTATAAAAATAAACAGGAATGAAGGGGATGAAGGCTTTATGTGTGTAACACATATCTAAAAGAAAACACTAAATTCTTTTTTCTTTTTTTTGAGACGGAGTTTCGCTCTTGTTACCCAGGTTGGAGTGCAATGGCGTGATCTCGGCTCACCGCAACCTCCGCCTCCTGGGTTCAGGCAATTCTCCTGCCTCAGCCTCCTGAGTAGCTGGGATTACAGGCACGTGCCACGATGCCCAGCTAATTTTTTGTATGTTTAGTAGAGATGGGGTTTCACCATGTTGACCAGGATGGTTTCGATCTCTTGACCTCATGATCCACCCGCCTCGGCCTCCCAAAGTGCTGGGATTACAGGCTTGAGCCACCGCGCCCGGCTAGGAAAACACTAAATTCCTAACCAGAACATAACTTTCTGCATAAATCTTTGCACCAACCAGTTTTTAAGTTGAACTTTATTGTAACTGCATTTTGCAGTTTAGTGGGAGTTTTTGAATTTGTTAGTCAGTTTACCTTACAGAAAACATCAGTAAAATTTCACATATCTATAAATAGAATACTCTGAGGAGAAAAGGGCTTTTGGAAAGATATGACTGTACTTTACAAGCCAGCACAAACTGCTTAAGGGAAATCCATTAAAATTTACTTTTAGCTTCTCTAAGAGTTCTTGCTTTGAAAGCAATTAATTTTACCTCAGAAATACTTCTCTTTTTTTTCTTTCTAATTCCACTTAACACTTTCATCTTCAGTGGATGATACCTACAGCAAAGTTGTTGGAGTTTCCCACAGTCGTGAAAATGTTCTCTGTCTGCCTGGTCTGTGAGGTAGCTACTAACCACATCTGTCTATCAAGCACTTAAAATGTAGCTAATGTGACTGACTGAGAAGATTAATGTTCAATTTTTTTTTTCAGTTTAATGAATTTAAATTAAATATAAATAACCACATATGCTAGGGGCTACTGTATTGAAAACTGCAGATCTAGTATACACTCTGTTTCTCTAAATGTCTTGATCTTAGTTAGATATCATCCTTGGCTATCGTTTTCCAAATGGATAGGGAAACCAGAATTCTTCCATATGAGAAGCAGCACATATACAGAGGGGCCCATTTACTTGTTTTATACAAAATGACCTGAGGCAACTGTATTTACATATGTAATATTTATCTTTCTATGGATAATACAGATACACTTTGCCATCAATTTTTGCATCAATTGAGGAGAAATGTATGTATTGTATTGTTACTTCTACACAATCTCCCCCTTCTTCCAAAGGACATTTGACTTGGATGGCATCCAAGCTTCACAACTTGAGTGTGCCTAACCTCTCTAACATCAACTAATGGCACTATTATCACTCCAGCATTACTGTTCATGCTACAGCACGGAAGATCTCCTTTGCATATGATCTTACACCTGCTTAAACACCCTTTTTACTGAAGATGGCTCCAACCAATGACCACCAAGAACTCTCCTTGGGTCAAATAAAGTTGGGTTTATTGGCTTGCTGGAACAAGGGATATAACATGCCATGGGGAATTGTGGGATGACTCAACAAGTAAGGGAATTATGAGGAGCTTGTTTGGGAATATGTGTTTGTGTTACATGATTTTGGAGAGTGTTTAAGGAAGTAAAGTTTCACTCCAGACAAGATACTACCAACTCTATGACTGGATATCTTAATTATTTTTTTATCTGGAAGAAAAGGGAAATGGAGCATGGCTAATGCCAGATTTTATAAGGAAGCTTACTACATTTCCCAATCAGAGTCTATCACAAGACTCAGCACAAAGTACAGTGTGTGTGAGCAAACGTCAAATGAATGAATGAAGGTCCTCAACAGTTCTCATGAGAGAACTGTTATAGTCACTCATACCAGACTGGTATGGGGTGGGTGCATGATTATTTTGTTGTTTTTGTTAAACTTTTGTCAGTATTGATTTCAATTGTGCTTAGGCATGATTATAAAGTTATCTTATCTGATACTGATGTTATATGAAATCGTTTATATTCAACAAGAGCATATATAGCCCAGGGTTTTGAACAAGACAAGTTCAGCTTACAATTAGACAGACAGAAAGGTTTTTTTCTATCTTCACTATATTCCTACCACCCTCATTCAATATTTTATTCACAAACTTCCAGAACACACATCAGGTCCTCAATGATGGTTTACTTCATTTTTCTGAACAGTTTGTTGCTCCCTTCGCTGTCTTTCTATATCATTGAATATGTGTGAGTGCTTCTGTATATAATAGGTAAGCGTATTTAACCTTCATTAAGTATACATACTGAGAATCTTTTATGTGGCATCATATTAAGCAGTGAAAATATAAAGTGGGCAAAAAAGACAATGCCTAGTCTCATGTACCTCAAAATCTAGCGGAATAGTAAATTAATATGTACCAAATTTGCAATTTTAAAAAGTGACATGACATAATGGTTCACGGTACCACGGCAACATTTAATAGGAAAATTGACTTGGTCTACAGAAACACAAATGATGAGGTGAATAATGAGACAGATTTATATCAGACATAAGGGGGAGTTTAGAAATATTCTAGGCAGAGAGAAAAGCATGTGAAAATGTCCTGTGGTGGACAGAACCAGGATGATCACAAACAAATGAAGAAGCTCATTTTGCCTGACAGAGCCCAGAAAATAAATGACCCTGTGGGCCATTTTAAGGCACCTTCTGTACTCATCATTAAGAGTCTTAGAATGCTATTTAAAATATTTTAACACTGAAAATGTGACTTTGGCTATACTAGTTTGGAGTTGAGTGTCAGAGCCTATGTTTATAAGGAAACCAGTTAGAAGGCTATCTGAGAAGTATAGGAGAGGTCTGATGGGTACCTTGAGCTATAGTGCTGATGGTGGAGATGAAGAAAAGTGGATGGATTTGAGGTCACTCCAGAGATGAGGCAAAGTTTAGTGAAGGAAAGGTAAGAATCAAGAATAATTTCGAATCCTGTGGCTGAGAAACTTATTGAATTGTGGCATCATTTACATAAAGAGGACCATAATTTTGTTTTACTTTATGGGTGGATGGGGTAGATATAATGAGTGAATTGCTAAAGTTCCACTGTGATATTTCTATAAAGTGACTGAATACATTAACTATGTCCTTGGAAGAGAAAACTGAACTAGAGATAATAAATTGTGATCAGTTGCATATGAGTAGAAATACGGCTGTGAGGAGGGACACATCTACTTGTTTGTAGTGTAGGAAGTGAAAAATGTCTCCTGCCACGTGAAAATCTGCATCTAATGAATAGCTGGAAAAAGATGAGTCCACAAAACTCCAGAGAAGTTATCAGAAGAAGAAAAACCGGAGTCTGTTGGATCACAGAAGCCAGTCAATAAACAGAATTATATATATTTCCAGACTCATAAATAGAATTTGAAGAGTTTTATTTAAAAAGGTGTTATACTTCCAAGTATTTTTTAAATAATTTTTCTTTAATTTTAACTTTTATTTAGTATTCAAGGGGCACATGTACAGGTTACATCAGAATACTGCATGATGCTGATGCTTGGGGTACAAACCAAAACACCTAGGTAGGAGCATAGTACCCAACATGTAGTTTTTCAACCTGTGTCTGCTTCCCTCCCTCCCTCCCTCCCCTTAGTCGTTTGCAGTATCTATTGTTCCATGTTTATGTCCATGTATGCTTGATGTTTAGCTCCAACTTATGAATAAGAATATGCATTATTTGGTTTTCTGTTTCTATATTATTTCAGAATTATAACCTCCAACTCCATTCATACTGCTGCAAAGAACATGATTTCATTCTTCTTTATTGCTGCATAGTATTATATAGTGTATATGTACCACATTTTCTTTACCCAAACTGCCACTGAGGTAGTTTAGAAGTACATTTAACAAAAACAAGATAATAATGTTAAAAGAAAATTGAATAAGAAGAACATACAGGTAAGAAAGTAACTCTAGGAGATGGTCATTTTTTCATTCCATGGGATTCTAGGCAGTTGCTAAAATGTAGACAACAAATTTGCTCTTGAGCTCCTTTTTCTCCCGTAGTATTTTATCACTTGTAAAATAGGGACAACGTTGAATTTATAGTGTTATTATGAGGGTAAAATGGCGATGTACATCAAGCATGTTTAGCCTCAGTGGTAGGTTCAAGGTAATCCTGTCTATTAGAAGTAGTAGTACTGGAACAGTGCTCATGGTTCTAGAAGACATGTTATCTCTACTTTATTATAAAATACATTGATGGTGTGCTAGCGTTTTCTTATACAAGAGAATCTGTTGTGCTTTTCTCTGTATTTCTAGTGGCTGACACAACCTGGCATTTAATAGACATTCAGTGATGCTATTTACTTAATGCCTCTCAACTATTCATTTGAATTTGTTTCTCAGTCATTTAGAATATATGCTTAGAAATCGCAGGAAGGGATTGGTGTGGATGTATAAGCTAACCTCTTTTTTTTTTTTTTTTGAGACGGAGTTTCGCTCTTGTTACCCAGGCTGGAGTGCAATGGCGCGATCTCGGCTCACTGCAACCTCCGCCTCCTGGGTTCAGGCAATTCTCCTGCCTCAGCCTCCTGAGTAGCTGGGATTACAGGCACGTGCCACCATGCCCAGCTAATTTTTTGTATTTTTAGTAGAGACGGGGTTTCACTATGTTGACCGGGATGGTCTCGATCTCTCGACCTCGTGATCCACCCGCCTCGGCCTCCCAAAGTGCTGGGATTACAGGCTTGAGCCACCGCACCCGGCCTAAGCTAACTCTTTTAGATATAGTTTTAAAATTTACTCATAAATGAGGGTATCTAAATTACAACTCACTGATGACAATGAAGTATATCCTATCAGATCACAAGTTTACCATCACTGTATTAGTTCTTTTATAGGGCCATGTACAAGTGAGCTGAAGTAGTTTTACTGGTAAAAACCATGCAAATTACCCTAAGTCATTTCCCAAAGGTAGCGTATTAAGCTAGAATTGTGTTTTGGATTAGCGGTCCAAGTTTATGTCCATATAACCAACTTCTGCAGATAATTGAGGCCAGGATACCTCAGACTTTCACATACTGTACTGCATATCCACTGATCTTGACATGTATTCTACTTCTACTTCTTCCATTTCTTTCTCTCAGTGAAAAATTGGCCAGTTAATGAGAAGAAACTTGTAGCCATCATTAAAACTACCTTACTTGGAATATTTTAACTTCAGCATTCTATATGAAAACTAACCATTATAAACCAACTCATTGGCTTCTGTGCTTTTATTAAAAATATGAGAGTAGCCAACCTGAGCTATAATCAGTTGGTCAGTCAGTGGGTACTGATTAAATATTTAGTATATGTAAGTAGAAAACTAACCTGAAACTACAAACTAAAAATGCATTTTACTAAGTGACATCTCAGTAGGTATAAGGATTATTTACACTATTTTAAGTACTTTGCAGATATTATGAAATTTAATCCTAAAAAATAAATCTGAGAGTTAGGTCCTAAAGCGTAAAGACATTGAGAAACTTGGTCAGTGTTAAACCTTAGTAAGTTGTAGAGTCAAAATATATCCCAAGAATTCCATATCTGCCTGCAGTTTTAACTACCGTAGCCTACAAGCCTGAATACCTGACTATATTTACCCATAAAAGGCATGCTGCATCTTTTATTTTTGGTGTAAAGTCTTAGGTCAGAAAAATTTTTATGATACATTGGATAGACCCTAACAATTATATTATTTTATCCATCCTGAGATATGCGACATTAAATATTTCCAAATCATATCAGGCAGATTTGTTTGCTTGCTTTTAAAAAGTTGCCAATCTACCTAATGTAGGTGATGGGGTGGAAGGAGGCAGCAAACCACCATGGCATGTGTATACCTATGTAACAATCCTGCAAGATCTGCACATGTACCCCAGAACTTAAAAACTTAAGTTCTCTCTCTCTCTCTCTCTCTCTCTCTCATATACATATATATATACATATATATATACATATATATACACATATATACATATATATACATATATACATATATACATATATACATATATATACATATATATATATGTATATGAGAGAGAGAGAGAACTTAAGTTTTACTCATATATATATGAGTACTCTCGCTCACATATATATGAGAGAGAGAGAACTTAAGTCTTTAAGTATATATACATATATATGTGTATATATATACGTGTATATATTATATACACGTATATATATACACACATATATATACACACACACACACACATATATATATATGAGAGAGAGAGAGAGCGCGCGCCAATTTTCAAAGGAAGAACTTTTTCTTTTATATTTGATCTGAACTTGGATTTACATTAATAATGATAAACATCAATCCCCACCTGTAGCCTAAACTGAAATTTTATATATAAATCTTCCAGCCTTGATGAAAACAAGGCACTCTTGCCTATTTTAAGTTCAAAAATGTATTTCTTTCAACCACACATAATAAATGCTATTTTGGTATAAAGATTGGAAGCACTAATTATAATTTTATTGGGTCTACTGAACTTCTTATACAGATATCATACCATGACTTTACTTGTTACAATAGCATTGAAAATTACACAACACACTATAAATTCCAATTGAAATGTAACATATTTGTATATTAAATTAAATATAAGGAGAGGGTATAACTTTTCAGCAGTATTCTCCCTAGCCCTAAAACTATTATATGATGATGTTTTATCAGTACAATAGCTAGAATCATCTGTGTACTACTTACAATCTGTATGCAGTCAGTAATATTAAATATTTTTTGCAAGACCAATTCAATTTTAAACTAATGATACCTATGTCCAGATGAGACACTATGAATGGAACACTAAAACTTTTTTAATTTTTAGATTTTTTATTTTTATATTATTTTAAGTTCTGTGGTACATGTGCAGGAAATTTAAAATTTATCACTTAGAAATTTAAATTTACTACTTAGAAACCAGGGACTCACTCAAGCACTACTACTAGGTCATGTCAAAAAGACTCAAGAGACAAAGCGAGAAAGTTTCAAATGACCAAAGATGGATAATCTAGAGTTTCAAAATGGTAAAATCAAAAGTTTAAATGTATAAATTAGTATTAATGATATTTTAAACAAATTGATCATTTTTGGGGATTGATAATTATCTTGATAACTGGCAAGAAAGGAAAAGAAGTATTTATCTTGCTTTATATGAATTCATCACCAAATAATAATTACAGAAAAATTTATTAAAGTATTCATACTAATAAATGAGAAAGTAATTGTAGATACTGAAATCCTCAATAAAGTAGTGAATCTAGACATTGAATATAACAGCTGTGACATGGCAGAGAGACCATTAGATATTAAGTGCTTCCTGATACAGGCAGATTACTTCTTGTTCTGCTTAAAGGATAAAAACTGAGTTGGAAGATTTCCTTGGATCCAGTAACTCAATTTTAGAAAATACAAAGGAAAAAAAAAAAGTGTGTTGAACTGCTTTGTTAGTATGCAATAAACGAAATCCAGACTGATCATCCCTACAGATCAAATGCACATTGTTCTTCAGGTACATTTTGAAATGAAAATAAATGAATGAAAAAGCAACTAATAAACTGAAAGAGCTTTAAAAGATATAGCAGGTTTAAAAATGGGCAAGATTCAACTATACTGTGTATGGATACACACTTGAAATGATACAACTGTAAAACAATTCAAGAAAGTGGCCACTAGAACAGGGAGAATAACAGTTAATTTTAGGTGGAGGAAGGGCCTGTGATTGGCACAGGACACACAGAGGGATTTTAGTAGTGGCTATCAACATTCTATTTCTTTACATAGGCAGTGATTATAAAACCGTTTACTGGGTATCATCTCTTAAGCTACTCATGGTTTTTGTGTTTTGTGTAGTTTTCTGTTTTTGTCTTTTATTTTTCAATAAAAAGAGTAATATAGTTTTAAAATAGGTAGCATTTGAACCTCCAATACAATGAGAAAATTAAGGCAAATGAAGCATAGCCAATATAAAATTTAAAAAGTTAACCATCAGAGAATTAGTGAAACAAAGGCAAGAGTAGATGCACTGGCCAGCTTTTATACTTTCAGACTCACTACAATTCTCCAGTTCACATAATCACCAAACTTCAGAATCAAACTGTCATTTTTATTTTTAACATGAGTAAAGATTTATTCTTTTTTTTTTTTACTCTAGTGATTTATGTCATATTTTAGTGACTCTAGGGTTTTTTTAGTCTATGTGACATTTTATGGCTTGTAGACAAGTTCAAACCAATCAGATGTGTTGTAAATATGATTTGTTTGGTTGTATTTCTGTTGTTTCTTACACTATTGTTTCCACTTTGTAAAGATTTATAATATTTAGATTTTTGTCTGTGACCGTAACTTATTATTTGCTTAATTCTATATTTAAGTAGATTTAATGTTCACCACGAAACTCCTGTAACAAAGAAACCACACTCTTTATTTTCTTATTTTGATTCATCACTTGTTTGTCTGGGTTTTTATCAGTGAGTTGTTTTTTCAACAGTAAGATATTGATAAGCCTTAATAAGATTTATCAACAGACACAGAAATGTTTAATATATAGATATAAACTATTATAATTTATTCTAAAATAAAAGAAAATATTTTATTTTACTATTTTACTATTTCAGTGAGTATGGGACAATATGCAATTTTTTTCAAAGAAGTATCTCCAAAAATACTTGTTACGTTATTGCATTACCAGCGGTTTGGTCAAACTTTCAAGACATAAAAATTCTCTATGTTACACAAGCTATTCTAGAGCACACAAAAATAAAACATGTAGATTAACACAAATATCAACAGACAATAGCAACATAACACATTAAGTAGACCCAAAAGATCTTATCATATAATAATAATTTGACAAAGTTTGAAATCCTTTGATTAAATCTTACTATTTCTACCTGAATTCAACAGACATCTTTTGTTTATGGCTGAGCATTTCACATTTTTCTTAAGACTAGAATAAAGGTTAATGCCAGAGACATTTATTTTGACTAACTAAAATTTAGATTTTTTTCCCATCTACTTAATTGCAAATTTAATCCATAGTTATTTGTTACTTAGATGGTCTCTGGTTAAAAAGTAATTTCCTTTGATGCTATATTTAATTCATTGAAAATATCTTTAACTTTTAGGAATTTTTTCTTGTGGGCTTGATTTTATAATTTGGCAAATTAACAGGAAATTTTTATTAGATATTTTAGGTATTCTATCCTCAGTAGGATCAGAAACATAACTGTTATAAAACTAAGACTCTCAATATCTCAGTATTTTCTTATTGTAGTCTATAGCCTTGGATTTTCTTAGAACCAAAACTTTTATGACTTAAATATGCCAAACGATGGCAAAGTCTCTATTAATTATATATTATTGTAGAACCAGAAAATTAGGTCAAATAAACAAATGTTTTATATTTAAACATAAACCTGTATTTTTTCTGGATAATTTGCATTATATATATTCCATAAGATACATCTTATAAACTACATCCTATGGTTATTAGAAATAAATTCCGTTCATAGTCTCTATAGTAACTAGTTATGAAAAATCATTATGTTGCTTCAGTTCTCTCATTAGTGTGATCATCATATGATCTTCCCTGTCCTTTGCAGATGTAGCACGGTGTGCTTTCATAATAATGTGATCGTTATGTTTATATAGTAAACTAATTTTTCACCAAACATAAAGTTGACATCCTTCAAAAATTCTGCTTGCAAATTTCAGCAATTGAAAATTGCTTTTCCTGTGTTATCTAAACTGTGTTTCCAAAACCACTTTTGTGCTTATCATTGACATTTCTCTTCTATATCTTATGCTCAACTTTTTGCTTTCCCCAATGTTCCCTAAAATGCTGTTAAAATTAGATTTTTAAAGCAACAATGGCTTCATCCTTTGAAAACTTTAACTTTCATAGCTTTCAGTGACTGTATCAATTTATTTGACATCTTTCTTAATTCATCAACTACCCAAGCAATTTTATCTTTTCTTATAATCATATTTTATTATGATCATCTGATTTTCTTTTAGGCCGCTTTAACTCCCAAATGAAATCCAAATTCCTTATTTTTTCTTCTAAAAATGAATATACAGTCATTTGAGGGTTATATATTGATTAATTAGTATGAATTTTTCAGGCCTTGTATTAATTAGAAATTACATGCAGCTGTTAGTAATGAGTCCTGACTGCAGTATTTTTTAAATTTTATAGGTTTGTTTTCTAATGTAAAATACAAAATTATGTTTTCCAGTCCTGATATGTCAGTTATACATAGTCATTAGGGAGCAAAACTTGTGTTATCTTTCTACAATGTTAAGCATGTGTCTTGTGCTCTCAAAATCATAGGATGGTTGCTGGATTTCTAGCCATCACATTCATTTTCCAGGATGGCAAAAGAAGAAGGTAAGTGGCACAACAACAGTTCTCCCAGACAAGTCGGAACTTTTTAAAGATCTGTAATTTCACCCAATTACTTTTATTTGTATCTCATTATCGTATCTCTTATTTGTATCTCATGCCCTTCATGGCAACTGAGGCAAGAAAACATAATCTGGCTAGATACATTTCTGCTCCAAATAAAATCAGGGATCTGTTACTGCATTTTTGCCCAGCTGGCAGTTCTATTTCCAAATTATTAGATGAGACTTGTACAAATAAGTCTGATCTCTGTGTTTGCAATAGCCAAACTACTCTTTTTTAAACTACATTTTATTTAACTTAATTGCAGTATGTTTTTCTTAAAAAGAGCATGTTTGCTTTTATAAATGTATTTAATCTTCTGCCATTTGAGTATTTGTCACTTGAATATTTGTTTCACAGTTTCTTTTTATAAAGATAGCAAATATTTATCTCAGCAACTGTGGAAGTTTGTTAAACTCAAAAATAAGCTTCTTGAACTAAGAAACAGTTTAAATTTTTTAAGGGTTTATATCAAACATAAATATGAAAAAATGTTTTTTTGATATTGAACTTTAGATTATAATTGTAATTATATACTTATTCAAGATAAAACCAAATAATATTTCAGATCTATTGTTCTTCCTCACATAACATTTTTCACTAAAATTATATGAATACATGCATGACGTGTCTCTGCCAGGTTTTGGTATTAGGATGATGCTGGCCTCATAAAATCAGTTAGGGAGGAGTCCCTCTTTTTTGTTGTTGTTTGGAATAGTTTCAGAAGGAAAGGTATCAGCTCCTCTTTGTACCTAGGGTAGAATTCGGCTGTGAATCTGTCTGGTACTGGGCTTTTTTTGATTGGTAGGCTATTAATTACTATTAATATTTGGTTGGTAGGCTATTAAAATTGTTTTCCCAATTTCAGAACTTTTTATTGATCTACTCAGGAATTCTACTTCTTCCTGGTTTAGTATTAAGAAGGTGTATTCCAGGAATTTATCTATTTCTTCTGGATTTTCTAGTTTATTTGTGCAGAGTGGTTTATAGTATTTTCTGATGGTAGTTTCTATTTCTTTGGGTCAGTGGTGATATCCCCTTTATCAATTTTTATTGTGTCTATTTTATTTTTCTTTCATTTATTCCTTATTAGTCTGGCTAATGGTCTATCTATTTTGTTAATCTTTTCAAAAACCCAGTTCCTGAGTTCACTGATTTATTAAAGGGGTTTTCATGTCTCTATCTCCTTCAGTTCTACTCTGATCTTAGTTATTCCTTGTCTTTGTTTAGCTTTTGAATCTGCTTGCTCTTGCTTCTCTAGTTCTTTTAGCTGTGATGTTAGGGTGTTGATTTTAGATCTCTTCTGCTTTCTCCTGTGGGGATTTAGTGCTATAAATTTTCCCCTCAACACTGCATGAGCTGTGTCTTAGAGATTCTGGTATGTTGTGTCTTTGTTCACATTGGTTTCAAAGAACTTATTTATTTTTGCCTTAATTTCATTATTTACCCAGTAGCCATTCAGGAGTGGGTTGTTCAGTTTCCACGTAGTGGTGTGGTTTTGAGTGAGTTTCTTAATTCTGAGTTCTAATTTGATTGCACTGTGGTCTGAGAGACTGTTTGTTATGATTTTCTTTCTTTTACATTTGCTGATGGCTCTTTTCTTCCAATTATGTGGTCAATTTTAGAATAAGTGTGACATGGTGCTGAGAAGAATGTATATTCTGTTGAGTTGGGGTGGTGAGTTCTGCAGATGTCTGTTAGGTCTACTTCGTCCAGAGCTGAGTTCAAGTTCTGAATATCCATGTTAATTTTCTGTCTCATTTATCTGTCTAATATTTGGGGGTGTTAAAGTTTTCAACTATTATTGTGTGGGAGTCTAAGTCTCTTTGTAGGTCTCTAAGAACTTGCTTTATGAATCTGGGTGCTCCTATATTTATTGGGTGCATATACATTTAGGATAGTTAGCTCTTCTTGTTGAATTAACCCGTTTATAATTATGTAATGCCTTCTTTGTTATTTTTTCTCTTTTTAAATCTTTTTTGGTTTAAAGTCTATCAGAGACCAGGATTGCAAAACTTGCTTGCTTTTTTATTTTGTTTTGTTTTGTTTTTGTTTTTGTTTTTCTTTCCATTTGCTTGGTAAATACACCTCCATCCCTTTCTTTTGATCCTATATGTGTCTTTGTGCATGAGATGGATCTCCTGAATACAGCACACTGTTGGGTTCTGACTCTGTATCCAATGTCAGTCTTTGTCTTTTAACTGAGGCATTTAGTTTGTTTACATTTAAAGTTAATAACGTTATGTGTGAATCTGATCCTGTCATTATGATGCTAGCTGGTCATTTTGCTCATTAGTTGATGAAGTTTCTTCATTATGTCAGTGGTCTTTATAATTTGGTATGCATTTGCAGTGGCTGCTACTGGTTTTTCCTTTCCATATTTAGTGCTTCCTTCAGGAGCTCTTATAAGGCGGGCCTGGTGGTGACAAAACCTCTCAGCATTTGCTTGTCTGTAAAGGATTTTATTTCTCTTCCAATTTTATAAGCTTTATAGCTGAATATGAAATTGTGGGTTAAACATTCTTTTCTTTAAGAATGCTGAATATTGCCCCCAACTTTCTTCTGGCCTGTAGGGTTTCTGCAGAGTGATCTTCTGTTAGTCTGATGGGCCTCCTTTTATGGGTAACCTGACCTTAGTCTCTGGCTGCCCTTAACATTTTTTTTCTTCATTTCAACCTTGGTGAATCTGATGATTATGTGTCTTGGGGTTTCTCTTCTCAGGGAGTATCTGTAATGTTCTCTGTATTTCCTGAGTTTGAATGTCGGCCTGTCTTGCTAGGTTGGGGAAGTTCGCCTGGAAATATCTTGAAGAGTGTTTTCCAACTTGGTTTCATTCTTCTCATCACTTTCAGGTACACCAATGAAATGTAGGTTTGGTCTTTTCACATAGTCCATATTTTTTAAAGGCTTTGTTCATTTCTTTTCATTCTTTTTTCTCTCATCTCGTAATGCTTTATTTCATTAAGTTAATCTTCAATCTCTGACATCCTCTCTTCTGGTTGATCAATTTGGCTATTGATACTTGTTTGTGCTTTACAGATTTCATGTGCTGTGTTTTTCAGTTCCATCAGGTCATTTATGTTCTTCTCTGGCATGATACAAATATCTTTCACATAATATTTGACTTTCATAGCATAGATAGAAAGGCAAGCACTTTTGCAACAAGTATTTGAAGATTTTCATCAATTTTCTCAAGGGCCCCTTAAACATATCTATAACATTTTGTAAAGTATAGAAACAACAGATTTTAAAAAGAGGCATGAAACACATCCTAGACTTAACAAATGTTAAGATTTTGTGTTTGTTTCAGATATTTTTTAATGAATTAAACATTACAGATAAAATCAAACTATTCTTTGGTTCATGCACATTTAATATGTATAGATCCATAAAATATATATATTGTGTCAGCATTCTTTTAAATCTTTGCATAAAATTTTAATACTGTTCATATGATCTTATAAATTATTTTATAACTGATTATTTTTTAGATATATCCTTATTAATATATAAACTTAGTTCATTTAACATATATATAGCATTACAGTACAAATGTTTCCACAAATTATTTATTGGTATGTAGCTGATGTTGAAATAAACATCCATCACCTAAGTTTCTCTAAGGTACATAAGTTTCTCTAAGGTACACATTCAGATGTAGGATTGCTAGTTGTTAAATATTTATATCTTTGATACTGCAAAATTTCTCTCTAAATGGCTGCACTTGTTAACAGTTCTGTCATCTGTGTGAGAGTTTCTATCTCCCCACATAGTCACCAAATTTTGATATTGTTATTAGCCTTTTAAATGTTTGCAAACCTGATGGGTTTGAAATTATATTCTATCTCACTTCAATTTGCCTATGCCTCAACACTCATGTTTACTTATTGTTAATGTTTTTATTGGGCTTATTTATCTACATGATTTGCTGTCACATTTTTTGTCTTATCTTACAGATGTGTAGAGGTATTTATTAATTTAGGCTATAATGATTTGCCTGTGACCTAAATCACTAATACTATATCAGTATTGTTAATTGTCCTCAAGTTCTATTTTAAATCTCCCTTTTATTTTTCAAATAGATGCATAACATTTTATGTAGCATATATGTTAACTTGTGAAACATAACACTGTGATAGCCATGTGTGAATTTACTACTAGACCATTATCCACGTCTGCATTTTCTTCCCCCGTCTCCTGTTCCCCTATCCTATCATCCTTTCCAAAGCTAACCACTGTCTCACTTTAGTGTTTAACATTTCCTTGAATTTTAAATATTGTTTAATCATATGTATCTTGTTTTCTTTTGTGTCTGATTAACTTAGACTATGTATTTGTACTATACATTACATTTGAAAACAGTATTTGCAGAAAGAATATAAGGAATATTATTTTTAAAAGTAAGGATTATTTTACCATCTTCTAGAACATACTTTTGTTGCTTTATGCCCTTCTTTTGGAAGTCCTACTAACTCAGAGCCACATCACTTCATTATCAGGTTTGAGGTTCCTTGAACCACCAGCTGATGGGAAACCAGGTTTGTTCTTCTGAGAGCTGGTAAACTAACAGTTTATCATCACATGGAGGTGTAGCCATTTTGATGCCAGCTTGAAGTGAAGGGTGGTCAAGGTAGTGACCAGGGTAAAGTGAGGCACCCAGGGTGCAACTTTTAAGAAGGCATTCATTCTTAGGGTGGTGCAAGTACTGACAGAAGCCTCAGAAGGCTAACAGACATCAGAAGTATTACACCCAAAGGACACCAAAGTGTAGTCTAAATATGAAAATTTATTTCCAAGTCTATAATCAATTTTTCTATTATTATTTATTGAGGAAATCTATAAGTTTAGTAATTTGTGCTTTACCATCATTTATCAGGTTTGGAAAAATATGTCAACCTATTTTTGATCTATTTACTTTCTTCTAAGGATTCTTTTTCTCTTGGTTCCTATGGGAAAATATACTTTTTAACGTATCTTAAGTTTTAGTATTTCTTATGCTTGGCTTGTTTTCAAAATTGCCTTCAAAATATTATTGGTCTATACCCTTCTACATATTTGCAGAATTCCAACAGAAAAACTGTTGGGATTTTGAGTTGGATTGCATTAAAATTTTAGACCAATTAGGAGGAAATTAACATCTTTCAAAGTTGAGTTTTTGTATTAATAAATTTGGTATTCCTCTCCTTTTATTCTTTTATTTATTTTAAGAAACAAAATATTATTTTTATTTTATTAAATTATTTTATATGTAACAATTTCTACAATTTTAAAGTACATTTTATATGTATTATTTTAATCTTTATCATAGAGATTCATTAAGTTATACATAATACACAATCAAATGGCATATTTAAAGAATACTAACTGATGAGTTTTGGCCTATATATAAACACATGAAATCATCACCACATTCAAGATAATGAACATTTTATTACCACCAAAATATTTTTTCTGACACTTTGTAAAGCATCTTCCCTTCCAGTCCCATTCACAGGCAAGTTCAAATCTGCTTTCTGGTCCTATATATTGGATTCTCTTTTCTAGAATCTTATATAATTGAAATAAATCAGTATACACTCCTGTTTTGATCAGGTCTCTTTCAAGCAGCATAGTGATTTTGAGATACATCTATGTTGTTGAATTTATCAGTAGTTTATTCCCATTTATTGATAAATCATATTTAATTTTACGGTTATGCTACAATTTTTAAAATTAATTCATCTGTTTATATACATTTGAGTTGTTTCTAACTCTGGGATATTTAGAATAAAATTGCTGTTATCACTTGTGTACGAAAGTTAGTTGGATATACACCTTCATTTTTCCTGGATTCATGATCTAGGAGAGTCATAAGCTAGGTTGTATGATAAGATTATGTTAAAATTTTCAGAAACTACTGGACTGTTTCCCAAAGAGCTTTTTTTTTTTAACATTTAATATGTCTACCTGCAGGATATCAGAGTTATAGTTGCTCCAGATTCTTGCCAATACTTGGTATGCTTAGTCTAATTTTATCCGTTTTTGTGACCATGTAATGGGTTTTTATTGTGGTCATTTTAGAGCATGTGTAGTTGTATACTGCTGGAACTTCACTTGTATTTCCATAATGACTAACAATGTTCAACATTTGTAATGTGTTTATATGCTGCCTATGTAACTTTTTGGTAAAGAGTCAGTCAGAATATTTTGCCTTTTAAATTGGGTTATCTTATTATTAATTTAGACATAAAAGTTCTTCATATATTCTAAATACAAGTCCTTTGCTAGATATGTGTTTTGTCAATATTGTCTCCCAGTCTGTGACTTGTCTTTTCATTTTTTAAGTGGTATCTTTTGGGAAAAAAATGTATTTTTAACTTTGATGAAATGCAATACTGATTTTTTTTTCTTTTGTATTCCATGCTTTTATTAGGTTGGTGCAAAAGTAATTGTGGTTTTTGTCATACTTTTAATGGAAAAACTGTAATTACTTTTGTACCAATCTATTTTTTTTTTTTTTACCTAAGACATTTTGCCTGTTCTAAGTTATATGATTTTTCTATTTTCTTTTAAAATGTGTCTAATTTTGCTTTTATCATTAGGCATTTATTCCATTTCAAATTATCTTTGTCTATGGTATGAAGGGTCAAGGTGCTTTTTTCATGTGGATATCCAATCTTTCCAGAACCATTGGTTGAAGAGACCATCTTTTCCCATGTTGAATATCTTTGGCATCTTTTTCTTTGTTGAAAATCAATTGGAGATACATATGTATATCCTACATATATTTATGAATATATTATATATGAATAGATGTTTTATATAGTGTAACAATATGTTAATATACTAAATATGTTTTACATATTTAAATATATGTTTAATGTACATTGAATATATATATTCAAAGAATTTGTTGTTTTCCATTCATCAGTAAGGTTAACTTTATGTAAATACTACACTGTCTTAATGACTGTAGTTTTATAATAACTGTTCAAATCAAATAGTATAAGACTACCATCTTTTCACCTACTCCTTTGTTTCTTTTTTTTCCAAGATTGTTTTGAATACTCGTGGTATGCACATTATCATATAAATTTGACAATCTCCTTGTCAGTTTTTTCCCCTTCTCCCAAAAATCTCATGTTTAATTGGGATTGAGTTAAATCTGTAGAATAATTTTGGGATAATTGATTAAAATATTCATCTTCAAATCCATATGCATAGTATAGCTTTCTATTCACTCGGGAGTTTAAATTCTCTCAGCCCAGTTTTGCGGATTGCAGTATGCAGGGCTAGTTTAATTTTTGCCAAATTTATTCCTGTTTTTTCATACTATTGTAAATGATGTTTTAAATTTTAATAACTGTTAATTGTTAGAATATAGAAACACGTTTTTGTACATTTGCCTCTATCTTGAAAACATGCAAAACTCATTTATTAGTTATGGTAGCATTTTTGTTAGTGCCTTAGGATTTTCTACACAATTGAATATGCTGTCTGTGAATAATCGCAGTTTATTTTCTTTTCCAATCTATGCCTTCTCCCATCCCATATGATTGTGCCAACTAGTACTTCTGGAACAATATTAATGAAGTCATAATGGCAGATTTCCTTGCCATTTTCTCCTCTTTATGGAGACAGCATTCAGTGCTTCATTATTAAATACAATGTCAGCCGATTCTTTTTGTAGATATTCTTCATTTGCCTTGAATAAGATCCCCTTTATTTAAATGACTGACGATTTTTATATTGTGAGTGTTAAGTTTGCAAAATGCTCTTTCTGCAACTATTGAGATGTTCTTAATGCTTTTGTCTTTTGTTTTTTAATATTGGGAAATGCATTGGTCGATTCTCAAATGTTAAATTAATTTTACATCCTGGGACAAACATCATTCCACAATAATATGCAATCATATTTTTAGGAAACTACAATATAGTAATATGCTAAATACCAAATTCTAGTTCAAAATGTTTGCATCTATTTTCATGAGGGAAATTTGCTTCCAGTTTTATTTTCCTGTAGTATCTTTGTCTCATTTTGGGCTCAGTGAATAAAGTTTTAAGTCTTTACCTAGGCTATCTTATCAGCTTCTTTCTTAACCAGTTTCATCCTACAAATACCTGTAAATGATTCATATTCTGTCTCCCATAAATTTCACATACACACATACTGCATAGCATAGTTTACTCTTAAGTCTTGAATTCATATTAAATGAGTATATAAGCAGAAAATATGTAAGACAAGTAATATAATAAAAGTGCAAGCAGTTAGCAGCAACTGCTTTATTTATCACATTATAATTCTCTTATATAATCCTTAGAATAAACTTATACATACATTCTATTCACTGGCATTGTATCGATAAGAAAATTTTGTTTATAGAACTTAGGTAAATTGCCAAATCTAAAAAGCAGAAGGGCAAGGGTTCTCTTAGGCTATAAGTTGAAAATGGTTTTCATTTTTTGCTGCCTATAAAATCATTAAATCACACTCTCACTCTTAGTTTTTTAATGGTAAATGAATAAGAAGAAACTTCTAAACAGATTAGGCAATTTAGAATAGTATATTCTTAATTTACTGCTTTCTCAATGTCACATTTTAAGATTCTAAGATTACGTAAATTAAAATTGTGCAACATCTGAGTTTTCTTATTCAGAGGAATATTTAAAAAATATAAAATGTCAGGAAAATCTAAACATGTTGACCTGTCAAACTTCTCTATCTGCTTGTATATTGGCAAAATGAGTAAAATACAAGAAAAAAAAGAAAGAAAGAAGGAAAGAAAACAGAAATAGAGCAAAGCAGATAAACTAAAACAGATAGAAGGCAGACAGGTAGTTAAGCAGAGGGCAAGAGAAAAAGGCAGCAAATGGCAGTCCTCATCAAATTTTCATGTTTTTCTGTTTTCTTTTCTTTTTTCTTTTTTTCTTTTTTTTTTTTTTTTTTTTTTTTTTTTTGTTGTTGTTGTTGTTGTTGTTGTTGGCTAGGTACCATTAGTAACACTCATATATTATACTATCTTCATTCAAACCACTTCGTAAATTAAAGTTCTCCACCCCACAGTCACTTTAGGATTCACATACACATAGCCATGAATGAGGACAACGGAAGAGAAAGAACAAGACAGAATAAAAAGCCTTCACAACTTTTAAGACTGGTCTACTTTTTTATCTAAAGCTTGCATTTTCTTTTGATTGAACAGGCACATTATATTTCTAGATGGGACCTCACTCCTCCCGATGCTCTAATACCTCATAATTTATAAAACGGCTTTTTTCCCTCAAAAGCTCAATTTGCTTTACAGATATCTCATTGATTCTCACCATATTCCTTCAGGGAACTTAGGTGACGAGAATTATTATGTGTTTTACTGGGGGCAAAAAAATACTGAAGCAACAAGAACCCATTATCACTAGTGAGTTACAGAGGACTAGGAACTTCAAATCTAATGCTGTTACCTCCCTTCCCCTCTCTTTAGACTCTAGAGAGATGAGTGAGTCCTGCTCCTCAGGAGGTGAGAGTTTCACAGGGAAGAAAGGTGGGTAAACAAGTAGCTATTAAATGCCTACTTAACCTGTGCACTTGAATGTCTGGTAGTCAACTCTAACTGAACATTGTTTTTCCTCTTAAAACCACTTCTCTTTCCAGTATTCTCATCTCAGTAATAGGACTATGGTCCACCAACTGATCATACAGCCAAAATAGTGCATTCATTATTTTTCCTTTTCTCCTGTTTTCCTCGTCTCCAAATTCCATGGATACCACCTCCAGGATTAATTCCAAACAGATGCATGTTGACCCCTCTTATTGTACCACTCTAGCCCAGATCGCCATCATCCATCCTAACAGTCTGGGAATCAGACAAATGGGAAACTTTCCAACATCTACTACTTAATGCCCTGGTGTTATTAGGAGTAATGGCATTGTTATCACCCTGATGACTGCAATACCCTTCCCTCCTTTCATGCTTACTTTCTCTGAACTACAATCCCCTCTTAGCAAAACAGGAAAAATAGACACGTAGATGGTTTAAAAAACGACGTTTAATTTTACTGGCTTTATTGCCAGAGAAGTCCCCTAGGTCATAGCCATATCATGCCCTTTAGAATTAATCACTTTCATTCAATTCATTTGGTATTTACCTTTATGTATGTGTGTGTGTGTGTGTGTGTGTGTGTGTGTGTGTGTGTGTGTGTGTGTACGAGCCGTGCTATATTTATATAACATAGTATTTCTTAACTTTTCACTTTTGGGCATCATCTATTCACTTCCATCTATAAAAGATGAGGATTTCACTCTTTTACTCTTCTTCTCCAGAAACCACATCCCTCATTGTTTTATACCTTCATCCCTCTAATATAGCTTATCATAATTTGTGTTATATAAGCATGAAATATTTATATTATCATGACTGTAAAAATGCTACTTACTGCTGAGCCATGCATGTTGAATTAAAGAGAATTAACATTCTAAATACTTATAATAAATAAAACCTCTACTCTTCCCCACCTAAGTGACTCTCCCTTAAGCACATCCAGACTAGGACATAGTCTCTCAGTTTTATCTTCTTAAAGAAATTTCCTCCAAATTCCTCTCAACTATTCTTTCTGCACTGGCTTAAGCCTGATACACAGCTGTCATTCTGGCATCCTCCACGTCATCCTGAAGATTCTCTTTGCTTCTCTTTGGCATCTGTGCTCTGTTTTATGAAACGTATACTTTTTCTTTCTTAATTTATCTCTCTTTTTGTGGAATAAATTCTCTGATCTGATAGCCTTCTGAGAAAAAACAATGAGAGGTAAATTTTTTAGACATGGTTCATATCTGAAAATTTCTATATCTTTATTCTTGACAATTTTGCCAAATACAGTATTGTAGACTGGAAAATATTTTCACTCAGAATTTTTAAGGCATTGCTTTGTTGTCTTCTAGGTTCCAGGATTGCTTATGAAAAGTCTGAAACTATTGCAATTTTGATAATTTGCATAAAACATTTTCTTTGTTAATTCTGGAAGTTTTTTTGTTAATGTTGTAGAATTTTAAAATAATATGCCTTAACATGGATCATTTCCATCTACAGTGCTGGTCACTAAGTTAATCCTTTGAGTCTGCCAATTTATAACACTCAGTTCTGAAAAATTTGTTTCTCTGACAATTCCTACGTCTCCATTTTCTCTTTCAGGAATTCCTATTACATGGAGGGTAGGTCTAATGAAGTAGCCCTTTAATTTTCTTGTCTTTTATCTTCTATGTTTTAAATATCTCTTTGCCTTTTTGCTCTATCCTCAGGAAGATTTTCCCAACTTGATCGTACAACCATTTTGTGGGCATTTTTTTCTAGTCTCATATTTTAATATCATAAGATCTCTATTTTGTTCACTTTATGTGATTGCATTCTTAGGTTACTGGTGCAGCACCTTTTATTATCTAATGGAAGATAATTGATGATTTCTTAAAGTTTTCTATACTGTGCATGGTATCAATTTCCACCAGTTCACCCTCTTTGACTATAAGTGTTTCAGTGATCTTTTCAAAAGCATAATGTTATTTTTTACCATGAAGGCCTTCAAATATCATCACATTGTATTAATACTAACAGTCTTACAAATAACAGCAATTTATTTATAGCAGTTCCAGAGGCTAGAAAACCAAAGATCAAGGCTCTAGCTGAGTCGATGTTTGGTGAGGGCCATGCACTTAATAGATAACCATTTTCTCACTGTAAGTTCTCAGTAGGAAAGGGGCAAGCAGACTTGTGTGATCCCTTTTATAAAGGCACTAACGCCCTTCATAGCTTTATTCTCATGACCTAATCATCTCCCAAAGGCCCAGCTACACATCCCTTCACATTAGAGATTCAATTTTACACATTAATTTTAGGAGGACACAAATATTCAAACTATAACTCTCCAGTTCACCTCATCTCATTCTCATAGCTAAAAGATACTCAATATCATTTAAATAAATTATTGAGGCAAGATTCAAATAAAAATCTATGTAACTTTGATTTCACGGTTTTTCTATCCAGCACACTATTTATTACAATGTCAACTTTCAATCTATTTTTCATCCCAAATTACTTAACAGAATAGGCTGATCTTTCTGAGGTGTGGCCTAATCATGTATTACCCCTTTAAAACCATTCTGAACATTTAGTAATAAATTAAACAAGAGTAAATGTATCAGTATGGTTACTAAGGCTTTGCTAAATATGACTTCAACCTGACTCTCCAGTCTTGTCCATAAAATTAATTCCCAATAGAAATGAATACAGTAACCTCATCTGCTTAGTCAATCAGTGAATAAAAACAGATTGAGCTACCTCTGTTAGAAAAGTCTAAAGATGTTATTTTACTGAAAATGCCATTTTTTAATGTTAAAAAACAAAATATGTGTGGGTTTTTTTTAATTTTCATCTAGAAGATTTGCTCAAGATAGTTCCAGAATCTCCTTGAATAGCAAAAAGGTGACAGCAAGAAGCGGGAAGGGCAATGGTAATGTAGGGAGATTTAAAGTTGAATTTAGATGTGAGAGTACAGGAGCAGACAGTCGAGAAGTTAGGTTGGAACCTATAATAGCAGTTATAACCCAGAGATTGAGTCCATTTTTCATGGCAAGTAGGAAGAAAGGGTGGGGTAGGGGAGACTAGATAGAAGGATATAATTTGCCTATTCATTCTTCTGCTTGTACTTTAGATAGTTCTTGAATCCATCAAGAAGAAACACCTTTCCTAGTGCCACCACCTTTACCAGGGCACCACTATCTCTCATGGGGCTGTTGAAATAACCTCGAATTTGATTTCTACATATCCAATCTAGTCTAGGTCTGTTCTATTCTTTACATAACACCAAGAGTGATCTTAAAATTGAAATCTGATTACCTCAGTCTCCTGCTTAAATTCTTTAAATAGCTTCAGTTGCTCTTGGGGTAAATCCTAAATCCTTAACTTGAACAGGAAGGTGGAAGGTCCTGAATCTTCAAGCCCTGAGCTACGTCTATGGATATATATGTAGTCTATGGTTTTATATATACATAAGTCCACGGAGATATATATATATATATATATATATATATATATATATATATATATATATAACATTTTATATATAAATATAAAATATACATGCATGGTACATTGGGTAAACATGATGAGGACTAAATGTAATCTTTGCCAAAGGTACTATACACACACACACACACACACACACACACGGCATAATCTTAATGTAATCTTTATGCAAGGTACCTATATATATATATCATATATATATCTATATACCATATATGTATCATTTATATACCATATATCTATCATATAAATATACCATATATATCATATATTATATATACCATATATATCTATATACCATATATATATCATATATATACCATATATATACACCATATATATATACCATATATATACCATGTGTATATCATATATATACACCATATATATATCATATATACACCACATAGATATCATATATATACACCAAATATACCACATATATATACACCATATATATACACCATATATATATACCATATATATATATGCCATATATATACCATATATATATATACCATATATATATATACACCATATGTATGGTATAATAAAGATTACATTAAGATTATACCATATATTATATATATTATACCATATATTTATAACATTATATATATATACATATATGTACCTTGGGTAAAGATTACATCAAGATTATACAATATATATATAATGTATACATCATATTTTATATATATATATATATATACACACACACCATATTATCTATATGCCATATATACATATGTACGTTGGGTAAAGATTACATTAAGATTATACCGTGTGTGTGTGTGTGTGTGTGTGTGTGTGTGTGTGTGTGTGCGTGTGTGTATAAATGCTACTTACGGCTGTGTATAAAGGCTCATGTCATTTAAGTGACATGATGTGGACTTAATGTAATCTTTAAGTGAGGAAACGTAGCCAATTTCATGGACTTTTCCTGACCTAAAGGTTACATTAAATCCTCATTGTGTTTTCCCAATGTACTTTATTCTTCTTGGCAGCACTGATGACTTGTGTAACTTTTTATTTAATATATTCCATCTCCTAGATTGTAAGATATACTAAAGGATATTTAGACTCACATTTGATATATAATATATTTTTAACAATTATTATTGTCATGATAATAGTAGCTATTTCTTGAATGCTTGATATATGCCAAGTGCTAAGTGCTTTATTGACCTTAATTTATTTATTCCTATTTTAGAGTTGAGGAAACCGAGGTACAGACTGACTACAGGAAAGCTTCAAAGCTCATAAAGCAATAAAGACACAAAGTCTGGAATCAGATTGCTGGGCTTAAATCCCAGTTCTGCCACCTGCTGTGTAATCTTGAGCAAGTGACAGATAAATAACAGTACTTACAGAGTTTTCAAAAGGATAAAATGAGCTAAGACATATTAAAATTTTAGAATAACATATGGCACATAGCTGCTACATAAGTTAGCAGTTATTTCTGAATATTATAACCACTATGCCATGGCAACCCCAACAAATATTTATTGACATTCCTATAAATTAAAGGAAGAATAAATGGTATTATTTGCTGAAAATAGGCAATGCATTTTCTGGGGGTACGGTTTAAACACTTCAGTGTACTACCTCTAATTTTCAATTACTGAGATTTTATACACATTAGTCCCCAGTAGCTTGAATAGTGTCTACCGGGAAATAAAATGGAGGTACTGTTTCAAATATACATGTTGTAGCCATTAGCTACAGTGCTAGAGCATGTGTATTACATAAAAAGTGGAACCATTTTGCAGGACATTTGAGCTCCCCTCAATGAATTGGGCATTTTGTAGCATCTGGAGTTAATATGTTAAACAAAGTAATGTTCACCACTGCTAAAGTGAGAGGTAATACAATTTAATATTTTAGCATCCCATGAGTATGAGGAATTTCCTCCTCACATCCTCACCATTTCTCAGATAGTCAACATTTTAATAGAATTTTTAAGGAACATTCCACCAAATAATATTCCTGATTGTTTCTCCAAAATTATGCCCCCATAGAAAACACTTTCATATGTAATTCTATATCTTAATCTGATAAAATTGAGAATAAAAAGCAGTTAAAGCCATGGAAGTTTTTCTGTCTTAAACTAATAATAGTGTGGGCAGATGTGTGGGAAGCTGTACCCTATTTCTAGTTGTGAAAATGTAATAGCTGAATTTGATGTGCCCTTCAGTATGCTGGGAGATGAGACTACACTGGATCTGAAATACCTGAGAAGTGGAAAACAGATCTTTTCTGGCACCTAATGAGAGTTTATTAGGTTGGTGCAAAAGTTATTGTGGTTTTTGCCACTGAAAGTAATGGCGACAACTACAGTAACTTCTGCACTAACCTAATATTATTTGCTCCATTAGTGTCATGCCCATTCAAAGTGAAACTACATCTAAAGGTCTTTCAGAGTTGCTCTTCAATTTATTTTTACCCTCAGTACATTATTCTTTTCCTACTCTGAGGAATGTCTACTATGACACACGATCTGCTTAGGTAAAAACTAGGTAACTAAAGCTATGTAGCCACTGAAAAGTAAGAAGTAGTTGCAGATTATAATGAAGTAGTATGTGTCTAAATTAGATTCTGCTTACTGATTAGTTGACTGAATAGGAAATGGCTAATCAAAGGCCAGCATTAAGTCTATTTATGAGTTCACAATGACAAACTAGCTATATGGAAAGCAAGTCGGACTCTTTAAAATTGTGAGACATTATTAAATAGATCAGGTGATTCTGGGAAAATGGTAATCATTCCATTTTTCTTTACTAATAATTTCAAGCTGTCTTTCTCACCTCAAATCCAGTGGTCTAAATAGCTGCTGGATCACAGGAGACATTTTGGTTCCATGGAAATCTACCTGAAACTAATTTTGGAGCCCCAGCAAATAACTGTAAAGTCATGAGCACTGGGAAGAATTGGGCATTAGGATATCTGTGCATGTCCAGCAGATATTTGGGATTGGTCTTCTACTAATTTGCCTCTGTATGCCTGTATCACTGGCCTCCAACATATCAAAATAATGCTGAAAGGCTGATTATTACTTACTTTACCTAACACTTGATATTAGACTATTATTACAGATATGAGTATATTTTTTTCTTATGTATACGTTAAAGCAAAAAAACAAAATTTGAATCTGAATAGTTTGAGATAACCTCATAGTACCCTTAGAGAATCATACATGAGAAAAGAAAAAACAAAATGCTTACCAAGAATGGAAAACATATGGAAAACAAATGAATACAGTGGAGAGTTGCATGGTGATGATGGCCACAGTACCAGCTGTATGTTCAGTTCAGTATGACAGCTAATTTGGCCAGTAGCAGGATGCCAGAAGCAAGGTGTTTGTTACTCAGATGAAAGGCACAAAAAGATTGAAGATTAACCTTACAATCTGCCCTTACACAGATTTTAAGTCAAGCCTTAATAGCAAATGAAGCCCAAAAATATGTAGAAAATTTGACTTTCTACATATTTAAAAAGCTAAACTCACTTTCTAGCTGGAAGCTCCATTCTGCCTAGAAGTGTAAAATATTGTCTTTCTAATTAAGGCTGAACTCAACCCTTCAGATAAACTCAGTTTCTTTAAGTTTCATTTCCCTTCCTCTTTCCCCAGCATAGCATCTCAGTTTTGAGAGTGCTTATGTAGTGTCATGCCTAGAGGAAGAAATCTTCTTGACAACTGTGGGAAAAGACCTACTGGTTTTTCTGGTATCTCCTTCCCATAGACCTTCCTCTATGCCTTACTTTCCCATTCCTTTCCAATTCTCCTTTTCCTCCTGAATTCAGAAAATCTTCATCTCTTCCAAGGGAAAAAGTGGTTGTACTCAACCACACAGTCTTCTAGTCTTACGCTTGGATGAAAGTTTTAGAACAAAAAGCCAAAAATATGATATTAATCAAACTCCAGAGCTTCCATACAGCAAAAGAAAGAATCATTAGAGTGAACCAGCAACCAACAGAATGAGAAAAAACTTTGCAATCTACCCATCTCACAAAGGGCTAATATCCAGAATCTACAAAGAACTAAAACAGATTTACAAGAAACAAACAAACCCACTCTAAAGTGGGCAAAGGATATGAACAGACACCCTTCAAAAGAAGACATATATGAGGCCAATAAACATACGAAAAAATGCTCATTATCACTGGTCATTAGAGAAATGCAAATCAAAACCACATTGAGATACCATCTCACGCCAGTTAGAATGGCAATAATTAAAAAATCTGTAGACAACAGATAATGGAGAGAATGTGGAGAAATAGGAACACTTTTACACTGTTGGTGGGAGTACAAATTAGTTAAACCATTGTGGAAGACAGTGTGGTGATTCCTCAAGGATCTAGAAATAGAAATACCATTTGATCCTCAAGGAACTAGAAGTTGAAATTCCATTTGACCCAGCAATCTCATTCCTGGGTATATACCCAAAGGACTATAAATCATTCCATCACAAAGACATATGCTCATGAATGTTCATTGCAGCACTGTTTACAATAGCAAAGACCTGGAACCAACCCAAATGCCCATCAATGATAGACTGGACAAAGAAAATGTGGCACATATACACCATGGAATACTATTCAGCCATAAAAATGAATGAGTTCATGCCCTTTGTAGGGACATGGATGAATCTGGAAACCATCATTCTCAGCAAACTGACAGAAAAACAGAAAAGCAAACACCACATGTTCTCACTCATAGGCGGGTGTTGAACAATGAGAACACAATGACACAGGGAGGGCAGCATCACAGACTGGGATCTGTTGTAGAGGTTAGGGAGGGAGAGTGTGGGGTGGGGAGTTGAGGAGAGATAACTTAGGGAGAAAATGCCGGATATAGGTGATGGGGGGATGGAGGCAGCAAACCACCCTGCCATGTATGTACCTATGCAATAATCCTGCATGATCTGCACATGTACCCCAGAATCTAAAGTACAATTTTTTAAAAAGCACACCCCAAGTAATCCACAGAACCATTTAAATTATTTCACCACCTTCCCACCTTTAATTTTGCATCTTGATAAAGCAATTGTAGTTTGCACACAGGTGTCCCTTTCCCCACTTATCTATAAAATCCATTGTTTCAGAAAAGCAATTTTCACATACAAACTAACAAACACACAGCAGTATGGGTATTAAGTCTTCCGGGCTGTCACAAATATGCCTGAATGCTGTGAAAAGTCCTGGATTCTGGGTGAAGTAAACTTACTCCAGGCATATCATTCTGGGAGATGGTAAAATGACAGTTTGATTTACCCTTTGGAATAGACATGTCTATATTAGAATTCACTATGTAACTACATAAAGCAATGCCCTATGTAACAGGCACTTGGAACTTTTTATCTTAAAATTCAAATGTATTTTGAATAAAATTTGATGAACTCTCACTTATCCTGATACAGCAATCATAGTAATGGCACTTAGAAAGTGAAAAAATTAGGACAAGAAAATTAAATGACTTGGCCAGAGAACAGTGTTGAAAGCAAAATTTTGAAACCAATAACTATTAATACCTTGAGAACATTTGTATTAACCATTTGGCTATTCTTAGGGTATGACATACAGAAGCTCAAAAATAAAACATGCATAATGCCCACAGTCAACATTAACTAAATGAAAGAAGCTAATAATAATCCCTGTTTTTTCTTTTCTTTTCAGTTTGTAAAATACCTGTAGTATAAAAATATGGATAATTTAATGTGAATAGATATAAGCATTATAGTTCACAGTACAAATGTGAATTTCTACAATGCTATTATTTCTCTCTCATGTTGTCAATTCAGTTATTCAACTAGCATTAAAGCAATAAACTACATTAAACAACACATTCCTTAAATACCTAGTCTGAAAATGTTATGACTTTTTCAAAAAAAATTCTAGTTTTTGCAGAACTGGTATCTTTATACAATAATATGGTACCATTTTAATAGAGGTATTTATGAAATAAAGATGATAAAATGAAGTCAGAACTGTAACCATTTGCTAAATGGGACTCTTACACCTTCTACATAGCTAATTTTCCTAACTTTATGCAGCATTATGGGCCTGAAACTATCCTAATTAAAATTACAAATATCAAAAACTTGAAAACACTCCATAAAGGAAATTCATAATGTATCAAAGAAGAGTGCTCTAGCAAAACTTCATTGGCCAAATCCATCAACATTCCAAAACCTATGGAAAGTAGGAAGTCAAACTATAGTTCACAAAATCCATGCCATCTCATAAACACTCTGAATGCTGATCTGTTTGAATTACTTTTTGAACTTTCTGAACTATTTTACCCAGTTCAACTTATATGAGGATGCTCTTTTCTCTCAAACATTCTTCAACATTTAAGATTCTCTCTCAGATTATATCTTATTATAAAATAAATAAATAATGACCAAGAACAGTGAAGCTTTCATTGCACAATAATTATTTAAAAGTTAGCTAAAAATTGATTTTTCTGGAAATAAAAATAAAGCATTATAACTTTACATAGAAAAAGATATATGAACAGTCACCTTTCTGACAGTTTCCAAATTTATTAAACTTAGGTGAGTTTATTAAGCTTAAAGTTTTGCTTTTTCTTCAATAGCTAGTTTTGTGAGTTACTATGCACCAGTATTAAAGTACAAAACACTCAAAATACATTTCCTACCTTCAATTCAAGGAGGAAGAAATATAAATACAAGTAACTATATGGCATATCAAAATGTGACTTTTCTACAATAGTAGCAATAATAAGGTACTACGGGAGAAAAAGAGAAAGCAAAATAATGCCATACAAATGCATTTGGGTCTTGAAGACCAAGTAAGATTTTAACGAAACAAAACAAAGATGAACGTTTCTCTGGTCCAAGGAAATGTTCTGAGCAAATACAAAACGAAGGATATTCTCCAAAGTTATCAAGTAGTGCAGTGAAGACTGAAGCAAATTTATATTTGTGTCTTTTACCTAAGAATAGTGAGTTTTCATATGATAGTTAACAGCCATTTATATCAAACTTCACATTTTGGAAGCAACTGTGTAAATGATTTTGTGGAATGCCATAGCAATAAGGCTGCTGGTAATTTCTGCCTATTTTTTACTCATAACTCTACAAGTTAAGATTTATCCTTATCTATTATAATTTTGTAATTTTCACTTATTTTTACATAACCATTAGATTCAAATATAAATGCTCAAATTTATGGTCCTAAATTCCTACTTTTTTGTAACTTTAAAGAGAAAACACTACCACTGAAACCAAGCAAGTAGATCTATAATATTCATCTCACCAGACACTGCCAAACAGAGCACCAGCATTTTCAGGCCCATAGTAACTTATGCCTTGATCCTAAGCCTTAGATTGTCACAGAAATTAAATGTTATGAATAATTCTAGAAATTTGCCATACTCCATTTTCAGCCCAAACTATCTTTGATAAGAAAGAATAGCATATGTCTGCATTTTAAAAAATCTCTATTCAGATGAATCATAGTAAGCTTACAATCCATATTCAAAATCCCACACTGAATCAAGAAACATAAAATTAAAAGAGTAATAATATTTTGACAATTTCCGCATGTAGAGTAACAGGATGTCAGAAATGGGACTTTTACTGTCTCAGTTTTAATTGAAACCACAAAAGACAGAGCAAAACAACAGATGCCAAGTATGCCACATTTTATAGCGTAGGTCAGCACACTTTTTCTGAAAGGGCCAAATGGTAAGTATGTTAGGCTTTGCAATGCATAAGGTTTCAATTCGTCAGCTCCTTCATGGTATTGGGAAAAAAGCCATAGGTATTATGCAAATGATGGACATGTCTATGTTCTAATAAAACGTTATTTACAGACACTGACATTTACAATGCATGCCTTTTAACATGTCATAAAATGTTATTCTTTTGGTTTTTTAAATCATTTAAAAACATAAAAGTTATTCTTAAAGTAGCAGTTACATAAAAACAGAAAGGAACTAGATTTGGCCAACAGACTAATCCCGATTCCCTAGTCAGGTGCTAGACCACCTATGCTAAGATATTATAACAAAATCATTTTAACAACATTTATCTTCCACTTCCAGGATATATAAGTTATAGAGGTTTGACAGGGTGAAAAATATATTTTATCCTTTAGGGAAAAAAAAAGACTCGTGTGCTGTGTCATTTCCTTTTATCTTCCTACCTGAAGGCAAGCAAAAAGGTTAGAGCAGCTGAGAAGTGTTTTCTTATGAGTTCTCAGTATGCTATTCCCAACATTGGTGGTTAGAAATTGATGTTTCCTAGTTCACTGAGACAATGTGTTTACCCTGAAGCTTGAGATATCACAGAGAAGTAGAGTTTCAATGGTGGACCACTGTATTTCCATCTATGGTAAAATGATGATACTTGAATTATTGCTTATGACCAGAAAGCAATCCAGCCTAAATTCATTTTAAAGAGGACACTACCCAGAAGATTACACAAAGAAGTGAGAAAAATCCCTACAATTAAAACGTGTTGGAAGTCAAAGTGTTGTTACAATCTCTGGCAGATCTGAAAGCCATGAAAAACTGGTTAGGGTTACGTTTTAACAGGGAGTGTCAGAAAAGAATAAATTTGTTTTCTGTTTCTATCCTGTTAGTTCCATGTTATTCAGCAAGAGTAAGAGTTGTAATGGTAGTTGTAATATTTTATTTCAGTTATACTTTCCTAATCCCTCAGAACGGGTTTAAATGAAAAGAAAAAATTATTAAATTATGTACACAGTCCTGCCCTTAATTGCACTTTGGTTTCATATTGACATAACATGTTACTCTTGCCTTTGATAGTACACATTGATGATTGCAGAAGCAATTTCAATATTCTCTAAGTAAAAGCGATAAAAGAATCTAATGAATTTCTCAAAAGCAGCCTGTTTTTCAAAGGTGACTGTAATATCATCAAATATTTATTTTTCTGAACTTTATGGATGGAAATGATTCATTCCTCACTTAGCATTACTTAAAGAAGGAAATATGTAGCATTTTTGAGATATGCCTTTGACAATATTTTCAAGCTATTACATTTAAACAAAATATAAATTTGGCAGTAAGTTGCAAATGGCACAATTATAGCTGCATTCACATTTTTCTGTATTTTGAGAAGCTGCAAAAATGCAGACATTTTTACTGTTTCTAAGATAGCAGAGGTTTGAATCAGAGGTCAATTCTCAACTTTCCCTTCAAAGAAAAGTAAACTGAATGGACTATCTGAACTCACAAGTAGGATTTATACATCAAGTATTGTGTTCATTTTCTATGTCTAAGATGAACAAAAATTCATCTTCCAAGCCAGAGTATAAGGAGGGCACTATTAACCATTACATCAAAGACAACAGGTGTAACAGACTGCTGGACAAACTAACCATGTGTACAGCAACATTGCCTGTAACTGCCAGGCTGTAAGTTTCCAAAAATGTCTTCTCAACAATTCACAATCATTCAATTATGTAATCATAAATAATTTTCTTCAGATTAACAAAAAGAAACTGTTTTATACGTGTATTTCTAAATAAGAAATCTGTGCGCTCTAGAAGTCCTTTTTCTTATACTTCATCTTGCCATAACCATAATATTTCACTTTGACAAACCATGTTTTGTGTTGGTTCTTTGCCCAACTTTCAAATTGAGCTCCACACAAATAGCAAAAACCTCATGATATGGGTTACTGCTGCTTTTTAATTTCCATAATGGATGTCAGTAAATATCAAGGAGATGGGAGGGAAAATATGCACCTTAGGCAGAAGTAGGGGAGCTGTGTTGCTTTTGCGGTCTTTTCATTTTACTAGATGACTTGGGATTTGGGAAATTAAACATTTCAAAGATTAAAAGAACTTGGGAAAATGATTTAATAATCATTACAATAATTTCCGCAACCTACTTCACAGCAAGATGTAGGTCTCATTAAATTCAGCCACAGATGAGTGAGCTGGAAAGATGTGGTTGGGCACACAGAACAAAGGTGACTTGCTGAAGTTAGAAGCAAACAGAATAAAAACACTTTTCATCAGTTCCAAGTGAGCAAAGACACTGAGACAAATCTCTTGCATTGAAATTTTGTCTAATTAGTTAATGGATATGTTAGAGGGCAATGTCACCAATTTGTTGACATAAATGATTTTCCCATTTCTTCTCTTGTTCACAGCCTTTCTTTATTACTTGTGAACTTTTCAAACTGCACCCAAGGCTCAAAGCAGTTTGAACTCAACAGGAAATCACCATTCCACAAGGACTCCTAGAACTGATATATATGTCATCTGAGAAATTCAGAATCCTATAAACTGGGTGGCTGGAAGCTCCAGGCTTTTGCAAGTCCGTGATCTGAGCATTGCTAATGAGTATTTCTCCCTGTAGATGCTCAACACCAGAGGACTCCTTACCTCTTTTTATTTTATTTTTTTCTCCTTATTGTCTCCCTAAATTATAATACTAGCTCAATTCCTTTTATATGACCCATTTGGTAGCTTTGACCATTTCCCATAAGGGCTGTTCTGTTTGTTGACCTCCTCAAGCTCATTCCATCAGAAAACACTCCAACACTCCCTGCTGTTTATGAAGAAATTGAGGCCCTAGCTTTCTCAAATTCTTTCTCCTGCACTGACACAGATTACTATTACTATGTCTTTGCTCCTTCAAATCTCCTTGACAGTGCCTTCTATGCTTCAGGACCAATTTTACCACCTCTGTCTATACTCTCAGATACTTGCTAAGGTATTTCTTCCATCTCCTATAATGCCATGCTTGCTCTCTATACTGTCTCCCTTATCTTCCATCCCTTCAACCTGTAAACACGTGTAAGTTTCTCCCATCTAAACAGATAACACAAAACAACATCATCTAAACAAACAAACTCCCATCTAAAAAGATAACACAAAACAACATCATCTAAACAAACAAACTCCCATCTAAAAAGATAACACAAAACAATATCACCTAAACAAAAAACATCTCTGGATTCTGATGATTTCTGGGTTTCTCTCTCTCTCTCTCTCTCTCTCTCTCTCTCTCATAATAAAACTCGACATTTTCACATTGATTCTTCAACTCCCTGGAATTGAATTCTACCTTGCTTCTCTTCTAAAATTTTTCTTGTCCAACTCTCTAATTACATCCATTCATTTATTAATTGATCAATCCTTTGGATATTCTTCTTTTCATCTTTTGTAACTTCACAGTGTTCTTCATTGTCAAAAGCTTTCTTTGGCCTCTAGAACAGCATTCTTTGGTAATGATTTTTAAATTTCACTGGCTGTGGTTTAGTTTCTGCACAGGTTCCTTCTATCTTTTCATTCCTTAAACTTTGATGTTCTTTAGAATGTAATGCTCTCCATGTATACACTGGGCATGGTTTCAATTTTCATCTGTCTTCTGGTATTCTAGACTATATGTCCAACTAGTACACTTTTTTTTTTTTTTTTTTTTTCAGATGGAGCCTCACTCTGTTACCCAGGCTGTAGTGCAGTGGCACAATCTCGGCTCACTACAGACTCCACCTCCCAGGTTCAAGTGATTCTTCTGCCTCAGCCTCCCAAGCAGCTAAGACTATAGGCATGTGCCACCATGCCTGGCTAATTTTTCTATTGTTAGTAGAGATGGGGTTTCATCATATTGGCCAAGTTGGTCTCCAACTCCTGACCTCATGATGTGGCAACTCTGGCCTCCCAAAATGCTGGGATTACAAGCCTGAGCCACCACGCCTGGCCCTAGGCCATTTTTTTAAAGGTTTAAATCTATATATTATATTGATTCCTAGATGTTTTTACTTGGATGTAGTATCATGGATATCTCAAAGTCAACATATTATAACAACTTATTATTTTCTTCCCAAACCTGTATTCACTATTTCAGAACTGTTATAACCAGCAGCACAGTCTCTGAAGTTACAGACCTTGGAATCATCCTATCTAATCTGCTTTAACCAATCATCTTCAACATATTTAAGCAGACTTTACTTGGAAACTTTACCTCCTAAATATTTCTCCATTCTTTCTCATCAGTCTGGTCCAACTCACTGCTGCCTAAGTTTAGGGCATAATCATCTTTCACTTGAACTAATAATCTGGTACTATCTATAACTGCAAACTCACTCTTATCTCAGCAGTTTTTCTGATGAAAGAGAAGGAAAAAAGAGTCAAGTATCTGATCCTTGAGTAGCAGACAGCCTGACTGGTAGCAACCATTGGCTAGCCAGAGTCCTGGAATTATAGGCAATTATACCTACCACTGCTTCTTTTGATTAAGAAAGGGATGGTGTATCTGTTTCTTTCTATCACTACTTTGTGGAAAGGTATGAGACGGAACATCTGGCTTTTGCTTGTCTTCTGATAGACTCCTGGTAATCTAGCCTGTATGGGCCTTTGTTATTCACATGATGCTGATGCTAGTTTTACCTGTCACATTTAGGCAAGCCATAGGCAGGATAACATAACATCATACTATTTCCCGAGTTCCTCATAAAGAGTTTTGGAGTTCTTGAAGATTGATTTAAAATTGAGAGCATGTCTTTAACTTTTTTTATGAATTATTAACATGACAAGGAACCAAGAAATGGCAGAATAAAAGGAATACAAATGAACAAAACCATGATATAAAAATTCAGGTAAAGCAAGAATGTAAGTCTGAAAACCATGAGAATCATTTTAAGAGGGAGATGAAAAAACACACTTACTAATATTTTTTAGAAAAAAATAACACCTTCTAAATATCTGAGAAAACTCTGAGCAGAGGCTGCAGTGGTGGCACTAGGATTCTCACCCATTAACTGAAATACTCCTGTTTTGAAAATTGTTAAGGGAAATCTACTGCCATATAAAATCCAGCTGTTCTAAACTATATGTACAAACTTAATCATTACTAAGAGACAAATAAGAATTTGAAAGGAACTGTTGAAAACAGGAGAATCCAGTGCTGGTGACACATTTAAATGCTCCTGAACCCACATCTCCTAACAGTTGTCAGTTCTACTAAACTACAGATGGAAAACTAGTTAGGTGAAGCCCCTAGAAATTCGCCTAAGGCTTAGAGGTCATAAATCAGTGCTCATCTGGATGGAGCAAGAAGAGAGAAATACAAGTTAAGATGCTGACACAGTGAAAATTAGAGCCTAACTTGAGTTTGCCTTGCTCAGGTCAATAGCTCTCAAAAGAGGTCATTAATTTCCTCATAGTCCAACAGAAAAGATACTTAGAAGTCTTCAGTCTTTTAAGTCAGCACTTAACCGGTGCTATTGTGTACAAATGAATAAAGTTCTTGATTCTTCAGTTTTACTAAAGGGAAATAATAAATATGTAAAACAAAAATTTAAATAAGCATTTAAATGCAATTCACCATGTGATACCAATTGACATTTTATCAGGTTTCATCCTCACTTTTCCGTGCACAAAGAAGCAAAAGGTTCAAAAATGAAAAGAACTTGACTGAGATTGCACAATTTCCAAGAAGATGGTCATAGACCCCCTTGGATGATGGCAACGGTCATTCATATTGCCTCCAACACATACTCAAACTGTAAGGCAAAATGAAAGTTTTTATGCATACAGATGCCAGTTACCATTACGTATTCTAATTTATATATGTGACGGTATTTACTATTGTGCATCTATTAGTTTCTAGAAAAATTTTTTACGTGTTCCAAGCCCAAACCCTATTCATAATTTTTTATAACATACATTTAAAATAATAAAGGTAAAATTTTAATATTGGGAAGTGTTACATAAAATCCCAGAGCATGGACTTTTCTTGAAAAATTAGACTCAGGGTTATCATTCCTATATGGGCCTCTTTTGCAGCTACATATTTGGTGGTGTCATTAATGCAGCATTTAGTGTTCACTTGACTCTGGATACTTACTCAGCTCACCTGCCCAATCTCTGCAGGAATGGGGCTTGTAGCTCCTACACATCATCTTTGCATGTCATCTTTGTTACATGCTTCATGAACTCTAATTACCTTTAGTGTTGCAACCATTTTTTGGCTACAGATATTTTTAAGTTTAGAGAAAAAGTCATGATAAAGCAATAGAACAGAGCAGAAATAACTATCTATTTCTAACTTCACAGAGGATATTTACTCAGAGAGTAGTTGGGTAAGAGAGAAAATGGAACTGTCAGTAAGATCCAAATGTGACCATTTAACCAGATTCTACTAACTGATTGGATGGTAAGACACATTGCATTATCAGTAGAGACAGACCTTCTAAGAGCATTGTCTCTGCACCCCAATAGACAGCATGCCTCCTGGGTGCTTCTTCAATCCTCTGACCCATTAGTGCAAAGCCTCTGTTCTTTTAAAGGAGAAAAACCTTTCCTATCTTACAGTGTCTTCTCATTATGTCCCTTACCCCCAAAATAATTGCGGAGAAACTTGGGTTTAGGAAGGATGTACCAATATTCAAAAGAAATGACTTCAAAAACATAGACAATGAGCTTCAACTTTGTTGAGATCAACATGAGAGATAACAAAGAAAAACTGTTACCAAAATTTGAGTGTTTGCCTACGTGTATCTTGTTTGTTTGCTCATTTGTTTACACAAATATGGAACAACAATGACAACTTTTATTTATTTTGTAATCCTACAAAGAAAGACATCCTAAGAAACTGATGTGTATTTTATGCTAGATACGGGTATCCTTCAAGAACTGTCATACCATCTTAGGATTTAAATTTTCTGCTTAGTATTAAGTGAGAGAATTAGTAATATCACCTAGCAACTGCATTTCCTTTAATCTTGCTTAGCATTTGTCATGGTGAAAAAACAGTTTTAATCATAGAAAGGGAAAAACTGTTAGCACATTTATTCATTAGTGTTATAAGAATTTTAGGTGAACTATATTAATTTATTTTTCAAAATTCTTCACTTGGTTACTTATATCAAGAAGAGATAATATTGATTTATACATATATTTATACTTATATATTTTTTATTAATATTTAAGTCATAGAGGTTCAGACGCATTATTTAAACATATAATTCCTCATAAGGTAAAATGTTAACTAATTTTCTAAAGTAATAGATTAACAGCAGCAATATAAACTAAAACCTTATTCCTTGAATGAACTAATTTTTGCTTCTATTATATCATTTTAGGGATCAAATATCTTTGTGTTTAATACATAAACCACATCCATACATGCACACACACACATACACACACACATCAGGATGGAAATTAGAGATCTTAAGAGATATTTTTAAAACTGTACAACAAGCAAGAATCCATAGAATGACAATGACTCCATAGGGTGGAGGGGTTAATCTTTAAGGAAGAACTACCGTGGAACAAGTTTAACCACAGATCTGTCTTACAAATAGAAAAACTTTAAAATTTCATAAAACAGAAACTAAAAAGTGGGTCAGTTGTCAGTAATGTATTAATTTTTCAACACAAGAATTTAATTTTCTTATACGCTTTTTTCAGGTTTCCTTTGAAGTTAATAGCAACCAAAATGGAATAAGTTTGAATATAGAATCAGCACGCTGCATTTGTTAATGCAAGGATTTGCAGTACAAAGGAAATTAATGAGTCCTTTAAACTAACACAATTTTATGTTTTGCTTTGAACATGTAGTTGCATTGAAAGGCAGCGTTTGCGCCAAACTGGTAAAAACAAGAAAGTCATAGCAAGTAGCAGGGTTTCTGTAGTTCAAAGAAATTCCACAGGGAGCCTGCTTCAAACCAGGAAATCTGTACCCCTCATTATCCATGTCTAGTAGCAAGCCCCATTATTTGGTCAAGAAGAGGGCAAGGGTACACACAGATGCAGGCAAAGAAGGCAGACAACTTTCTTACTTTAAAAACAAAATTGAGAGAGAGAGAGAAATAAAAGTACTTAAAATAGAAAATATACAAATAAAAAATAAAAGGGTATCACAGTCTGATATATGAATAACTATCATAAATCAATTATCTAAATATTACACAATCACATACAATCACATGTTGTCATGTTTATTTCCAATAGTAACTGTTTCACTATTGATAGTCTAGTTGATTATTAACACATTCTATATTATCTTTAAATAAGAAACGAAACATAAAACCAACTTCTGGCTTTCAGTATTAAGAGCACATCTCTATCACAAAACTGTTGCTTTTCAACGAGTAAACACCCTGTGTTATATTACAAACCTTTCTAGCTATTTAGGGGCCAAGATAAGTGACAAAGTCACAGTGACTAGAGGGAAATTGTTATCCTCCTCAGGACACTTTCCTGACACACACTAACAAGTGGTCCTGAGTTACTATTTCGGGGTCTATTTCTGTACGTCTGTTGAGAGAACTATACCTCCATATGAAGCATTTTCTCTTGGCCAACCTCAGAAACTACCCCAACATATTACTAATACCAATAGAATCGACTTCATATATTGAAACATTCTTGTTTATTTTATCATGTTCGAGGAAGGAAAGCCATCACTGCTATTCATTTTTATATGTAAATAACCTAGAAAAAAAAAGAAACTAGAAAATCATTCTGCTTGTTCTTCTGTCAATTCCAGTTTCTTGCACTGACCAAAATTAATGATCAGCTATCCCTAGATAATTTTACAGTAAGTCAAACAATCATTTTTTTCTATAGTTAGGTAGTTGGCTTTATTTATTATACATCCAATAATTTACAACAGTGAATCTTGACACCGTATGTTAGAATCAGCTGGAGAGAGTGATACTAATTCTTGAGCTTCCATCCCCAGAGATTCTAGGTGTGTCGGAATCTTATACCAAAGCACGTAAAAAATACCCAAGTTAAAAGAAAACATAGCCAATGTAGAGGTCCACTGTAACAGTGAGATACTTGTTTTGTTTTTAGCTTGTGTGGCTGGGTAGTAATAATATAAAACAAAGGAAACAGAAAATATTAAGTAACTACAATAAGCCAGAAGAGAAATCTTATCTGCAAATACAAATTCTCATACCAACCCTATTCATCAAGGGAACAAACGGTTACTACAAACTCATTTGCTCACATACCAGAGAGCAAACTACATCAAAACTGAACTGACCTACTGAGTTCCAGCTTTACAAGAGGTAGGCTTGACATCTAGAAAACCAAGCAATAACTAAAACAGTCTGAGCTAGTGACCCAGATATTCCTAGCATTCAAAAATCCTTTATTATAATTCACAAGAGCATTTCTTTTCTTCCTAGTGTTATCTTAACATTCACCATTCTCCCATAGCAGAGTAGGAGGAGGGATGAAAAGATACTCTAGGTTTCCCTCAGTGATTTTCTGCAAAGGGCAAAACACCTGCTCCTTACATGCCAGAGACATGTTCCGTTTCATGCCAGTTTCAAGCACTTAGCATGAGATGGTCAATGACTCAGAACATGTCAGTGCCTGACGTAATCTCCCCACAAAAGAATCTGCAAGCACAGATACCTCAAAGATACAAGGTTGTCACAATCAGAAAGACTTATAGTCAGTGCCCAGTAAATATGTAAAATCATAGGTTGTTACCATCAGAAAGAATTGCTAGTATCCACTTCTGCCCTCCACATGATTACCTAATTCTTAGTAAGTCACTCAGTTTCTCAAACTCTCCAGCAACAAGAAACTAAATCATTAGTTCCTTAAGTAATATATTCCATCTTCAAAGAACTCTAATTCTTATAGTTTCTGCCTATTTTGAGGATAAATCTGTCTGGTCTATTTAGATCCAATATTCCCCATAGTTCCTCCTCAGAGTCACCCAGGATAAATTCTATTTTAAAAAATACTTAAAGATGGTATTATATTAGGTTGGTTAACAAGTCATTGAGGGTTTTTTTTTTTTTTTTTTTTTTTTTTTTTTTTTTTGAGACAGAGTCTGGCTCTGTCACCAGGCACCAGGCTGGAGCGCAGTGACGGGATCTCAGCTCACTGCAACCTCCGCCTCCTGGGTTCACGCAATTCTCCTGCCTCAGCCTCCTGAGTAGCTGCGACTACAGATGCGCGCCACCACACTCAGCTTATTTTTGTATATTTTAGTAGAAACAGGGTTTCACCATATTGGCCAGGATGGTCTCAATCTCTTGACCTCACGATCCACCCACCTCAGCCTCCCAAAGTGCTGGGAGTACAAGTGTGAGCCACACACTCGGCCAGTAATTGAGGTTCTAACAAAAGCTTTTTGTTTTTTTTTTTTTTTTTTAAATGGAGTCTTGCTCTCTCACCCAAGCTGGAGTGCAGTGGCAGGATCTCATCTCACTGCAACCTCCTCCTCCCAGATTCAAGTGATTTCTCTGCCTCAGCCTCCCGAGTAGCTGGGATTATAGGTGCCCACCACCACACTTGGCTAATTTTTGTATTTTTAGTAGAGACAGCATTTCACCATGTTGGCCAGGCTGGTCTTGAACTCCTGACCTCAGGCGATCTGCCCACCAAAGCGTCCTAAAGTACAGGGATTACAGGCATGAGCCACGGTGCCCAGCCCTTACTACAACCTTTAATGGCAAAAACCACAATAACATTTGCACCAACCTATTATTTCATTACTAAATCTTCATGAACTTGAGTAATTTCTTTTCCATAGTTCCTCAGCTACCATCTTCAGACACCTCATCATCTAGATTACTGTCTTTGGACATGTGTCACTATGCCATCACAGTGTGTTGCCCAGAACAAAACCAAAACAGGGTGTGGCACGATAATGGAAGAGTTACATGGGACCATATTCTACTCAAAACATCTATCAAAAAGGATTTGCTTTTCCTTTTGCCGTGACCTCATATTTAATCACACTTTTCTAGTCTTCTTAGTGGATTTCTCTTTTTTCTTCATTTTTCTCTCTCCCACTCATCCTCCCCTCCCTTTCCCTCCCCTCTCCCTCCTCCTTTCTTTTATCCTTCCCTCTGTATCCAAATTCAGAAATGTCCAAAATACGAATTTGCTTTAAAAGTTCCTACAAGAACTGTTTATGACTTCCTCCTGGCCTATACTTTTTCTCAGTTGGCATTTATTGTCTTGGCAGCCAAAGAAGAGAACATGAAGAAAGTTTGGAAGCTTTTCCCCATAGTGACATAGCTCAATTAGTCTAAACTGCCTTAAAACAAAACAAAAATATGGTGACTACTATGGGAGATACTATTTTTCTTCTAGCTTTAATTGAACTTTATTACATGTCTGAAAATAGAAAACCCTGTGTTAAAATACTGCTATGCAGATAACATTTTATTATTCTTTTAAGTATCACTCTATAAAGACAATATTGTTTAGTGGAAAAATCCATTTGTGTTGTTTCTAAATACTCAAATCAATTGTTAGAACCACATGCTTCTTTATGGGAAAAGGAATTATGTATGGATAATTTTCATACTTTGATTGAATACCCTCATCAGAAATGAAATGGGTATTGGGCTCTGAGGAGGAAATTCTGGAATCATTCCAGACTGATCTATCTTCCCTGGTGCCTAGATTGTAAGGAGCTAACTGAATCACAGGATTAGAATAAATGAATTATGCAGAACCTTTGATAGAAAGCATGTGTAATTTCTTCTTTAAAGACTCTTCAAATCATTCTGTTCCATCTTTGATTATGTGGTAGTTATGCTGAAAATAAGTAACCCCTCAAATGTTTTAAAACACACATACATATAGATTGCATAAAATTAATATCTTTACCTTTACAAAAATCATTCCAGGAGCACATTTACCAGTAAAATACATTTAAGACAGTTTCAGTACTTCCAGTAAACTCTATTTTCAGAGGGTTATAATGTGGTCATAAAGATTCATTCCAAGCTAAAATTCAGCACCAAGGAAAATGTGCTTTACACTTGGTAGATAACCATTTCCTCTTCTTTCATTCCTCATGACTGCTTTTTTCTTTAGGTTTCAATGTGTTTTTCAAAAGTTGAGACATTAACCAAATTGGCAGGAACCAAATCACAAACAAACTTTTGTTCTTTTTCAAATTATTTGCAACTTCCCCCCGCTCCTCTTCCATTCCCCAGTCACCATCCTTGCTTTCAAAATACATGAGTTTGGAGATGTTTTTCACATAAAACTGCAAATTTAAAGAGTATACTTCAATTACTGCATGGTACCATGCTTCAGAAAGTCTGTACAAGCACTATCTACCTCTGATTGTATTACATCTGCAAAAACCTAATCCAAATCTTGTTAACATCAGCTATTGGTTTATACATGGTAAAGACGCACATGAAAGATCACATTTAGCAAAGTGTAAATGTTTATTGTTCAAAGAATGAATGAAATCACTTTTTCAGCACTCCACAGCTCCTGCACTGAAGTGTAACTAGCATCTTGAAACCCAAGAAATAAAGAAGGGTTAAGCTGGATTGAGAGCACTTCCCTAAACCCAGATTCATTTCTAGAGAGCAAAAGTTTGTTGAACCAACTTTTTCATTAAAAGTTACCCAGTTCTTCTAAGAGTGAAACCAAAAATCTGAATCTGGGCTTTTTCATGCCTTTACTTCTTGTCTTTGGGCAATAAATACCTTGGTTCTGCTTTTATCATTGTTTGTGTGCCGAACGCTTCCAACCCATAGTTCTTAGGAAGAACCCTCCGAGTATATTTGGAAATGCTGCTACGGGCTTCTTTTTACCCTTTATCATAATGTTGTATCAAGCAAATGGGTAATGTTTAAGAATGCTTACATAATATTTCATGCCATCCTTATGGTAACTTTATCAGGAGATTTACCCAGGGCATGTTGGAATCAGAGAGATGAAGCTTTAAGGGACGGGGGGATAATGGCATGACTGGTCTGGTTTCCTGACTCCCACGGCTGCAGGACTTTCAGCGATTAAAGTAACATTCCCTCTACTCCAGTGGAGGAAAATTAAGACAGCATCTTGCTTCCTACAATCCCAGTCTCCAAACATCCAGCAGCACACTCCTGTTGGTAACAGGCTCCTTTGCCTCAACTGCCAGAGCCAGAAAACAGACTCAAAGGAATAAAGGGCTTGATAAAATAAATTGACCCAGAAATGGAGCAGGGAAACAAAAAATAAGATCACAGCTCAGTATTATTTTGGAGTGGTTATTATGGCCAGGCAAGACTCAGAAATGGGTGAACTTTGAGATTCTAACTCATCCAAAATAATGCAATTTTAGATTTATTGAAAAAAATGTAGATTACATGTCATTTTAACAACACTATCAGATTAAATCCACATTTGAAACAGTATAATTATATATTCTTTTTTCTCATGTGCATTTTTCTAAAGGTACAGGTGACGCTCAGTAAGGCTTATTTGAGTTTATCTACTCATCGTTAATCTAAATCCAGACTTTAAAAGACAGATGACTTAAAAAACCATCTTGGGTTTCTGACCCTTTTTGAAGCCCAGATAATGTTTTTCTCATTGCTAGTGTTTCTACATAAGCCAGTTAAAGTCCTGTTCAGGAGGGAGAAACATACTTGCAAAATATCTCTTCTTTGTTGAAACTGGCGGATAAAACACATTCAGAAAGAAAAATAAGGAACAGATGCATCTGTTTTTATCACTGCTTGATGTTTTTCTTCCCTTAAAAATGTCCATCTTTATGTAAACAAGTTTGCTTTTCAGTTACCTTTATGCTAGACAAAGATGTCATTAATTCTCAAATGTTTTTCCTTAGGCAACAAACTCCTGGGTGCCACTTCAGCCACATATCAGAAAAGAATATTAATTTAAATAATGACAGGAAATTGGTTTTTATAATCGCCTTTGCAGAGTAGAAAACGGGGAGAAAGCCACATGCACCGTGGATTTAAAGGAATGCAACAGTATTTGTGCCATTTCACCTGACAGACCTTACATTATATGCCTATTTGCTATTGCTGGGTCATGATTGCTACAGATTGAGGGCATAACATGTATAGAGAATATCCCCTTCCCCCTCACCCCAAAAAGAATAGAACATTTTAATGTGTTTACCTATATACCTTACTACTTAAAAACAAGGATTTTCTTGCATAGTTATATTTCATTGAATAATGCACACTTTCGTCATGTTTAATGCTTGTCTGACAAAAGTTTTTCCAGTGGTCACTAATAGTGGTACCTTAGGTCAAATGTTAATATATAAATAGCTTTTTTTCTCTCCTTAGACTATTAATTTTTCCCTATGAGTCCTGTGAGTTGTGGAAAGATTTAGTTAAAATAGCAAATGCATAAATATTTGTTAAACATATAGACAACTACATTGTTCAAAATTTGTTAGATAACTTGATAGTTATTTTCTACAATTGAACTATGGAAATAAACGTGCTGAAACATAACACCTATATAAAGTTCAAACTCCTTGGCCTAGTATACTACGCCCTCCAAGAACCTACCTCTGTGGACCTTAACAGCTTCTTACCTCACTGTTAGATCTGAAGGCGAAGCTCCATTCAACCAAAATTGGTTAGTGTACTCAATATTTTACATTAACGTATTTTTCTGTCTTCTGACATGTCGTCCTTTGCTCTATCTACCAGGAAGATCCCTATTTCTCTTTCGCAATCTGACCTCAGCTCCCTAACCCCACCTGTACCTCATCCTTACGTCTTTTAGAAACATTTCTCAGATTTGCTGAAGACAGTTGTTTACATCTCTGTCCACTTGAAGGTTTGTGTTTTCTTCTGTGTATTCCCTGGGCCTACCACAATGTTGTGCACTCACGGCTGATACTCAGTAAACGTGTCTGACTCAATAACTAAACAAGGTCCTGGGTAAGTGGAGTCTTCATATAATGTAAATATCATTTGGAATTCATTAAGTAATTAGAAAAACACTTGTTACCAATGTTTTTTTTAGTAGCATCATAGTGACTTCTATAATTAAAACACAGACTTACGGATTACCTTGTCATGTGATTAATGTAAAAGGCACCCGCTGAGGCACTGGGAGACAAGTTATGTGATTAATGTTAAAGGGTTTCACCCCTGCCACTGACCAGGTGAATTTTTGAGAAAAATCTTGATTTCTCTGGACTTCACTTTCATCATCAGTTAAATATAAGAATCATAAGATGCAAGCTCTGAAACCCTTCTCTCTCTCTGACATTTGACCAAGTTTTCCCAGTCTGCTATGGGAAAGCTTCCAAGTATGCTGGCCATATGCATGTCTTTTTCTGCAATTCAACATTAACTGAGTGCCTACTACACACCAGGCATTGTACTACAGCCAAGATGGACAAGACAGAGAAAACAGTACTAGCACTGCCTCATTTTAAAGTGACAACTCCACCCTAAAATAGATACAGCTTTCCAAGTTCCCAGGTGAGAAAATGGTAACTCAAAGAAGATAAATAACTTACCCAATCTCATACCTGGTAATGACAAATCTGGAATTGGAGTTCCGATCTTTTGAATCTTAAACTGCTAAGCTGATGAACTGCTCCCATTCCACCATCAACAGCTAAAAAACAAAAAGATACCAAGAAACAGTGTTCCTGTGCACTAAAAATAAATACATTCTCACATATAAAATATATGGCTGAATGAAGTGGTTGAATAGATAATGAAATAAAATTTTGCTATTTTTAAAATCATACATTCATTGTTACAGTGAATTTTACTTTCAATTTTTCCAGTTATATATAAAAGTGCTTCTTTACTCTGTTGCAGAATGTTAAAAATGAATGAATGAATGAATGGAAAGTGTGGGCCATTCAGTTTTTCCATATCATAATTTTTTAATATTTATAACAATTTTCAGAATTTAGAACTTAATGTTCCATGTGATTACACTCACACAGATTGGATAAGCCAAACATGAGAGACATAGATGTTAGGGAAAATGAGGAGCATGTTGGCTTCCATTATTTAATCTAAACTATTCCCTCAAACTCTCAACTTATTTTCTATGTGTGTATGTTTGTGTATTATATAGTGTGTGTTTATATAAATATATTTATAGTTATATATTATTTAGTATATTTATATGTTGTATATATGTGTATACACACTATATGTAAACAAACTACATATGTAGTATATAAACTATAGATAAAATATATATATAAACCCACATATAGGTACAAGATATATATAAACGTACATATAGATATAAAATACATAATATAAAAACACACACATAGACATGTAACATATGTATAATACATAATATGTATAATACATAATACATGTCTATGTGTGTTTATATATTAACATGCAGAGTACACACATATGCATTTATATATAAAAACACACATATAGACATAATTTATATAATTTATGTGTATAAACACCTATATAATACATGTATATTGCATTTATATGTGTTTATATATATAAACATTATAATTATAATATGTAATATTTATATATTGTGTTTAAATCACTGGTATACTCCAGCTGTATACTTAAGCTAATTTGAGTAAAAATATTAATAACAAGATCTGAGAGAAATACGTTCTCCCTTCATGCACTGTCAAGAGCAGGCAATGGAAAGAAATTGAAAAGGAACCATGCAATTCAAACTGCAGGAAGATAAATGGCCAGGAGAGATTTTGTTTTGTTTTGTTTTGTTTTGTTTTGTTTTGTTTTATAAAGGCATTCAAACTCTGACTGAAAAAAATACAACTAGGTTTTTTAAAGCTTTTGCTATGCCAAGGAGAACCTAATATATCACTATAGCTCTGAACATAGAACAGAAGAAAGAGAAGGGGTCACAGCTATCTATAAGCCTTTAAATAAACATTGTCTAAGTTGCCACAGGTACCACTGTACCCAACATCAAGTTATGTATCACTGAGGTGCAGTCGCTCACTGCTTAAAATAAAAACTGAAGATTTATATTACACCTACTTCCTGCCACCTACCTGTCTTCAGTTTTCAGCCTGGGGAAAAGGAAATTCATTTTTTTTAAGCTATAAACAAAGATAATTCTTAATTTTTAATTATCTATAGACAAACATTTTAATGGGGTGATACAAACCTTAGATACAAACCTTTTTTGACTTGTTCAGTGTTTTATGATATTATTCCATGAAAATAATAAATAAATCTATCGGTAGAACCATGACAAAGTCTGTGAGACAATTCTGTGTCCAGTTTTAGAGTGCTTTTCAGACTTTCATGTGGTTAAAATGACTCAATATACATGGCTGGTACAGCTCTTATTAAATAATCTCTATTGGTAATGACAACTGTCATGGTAATTAGCTAATTAGAAGATAGAACTTCAAGTTTATTGAAAGAAATTCTAATGGCAAGAATTGCTTAATAAATGAACTGTGTACAGCCACAAACCTTATGTCTATGTTTTCATGACTTTATTATTATTCAAGAAACATCTGTCCTAGGAAGATGAAATTGCATGTAACTTTTTGTTTCAAGAACGTTCTGAAAATCTATTTTTCCAACTAATAACTACTTAAGTCTCATCAAAATAGTAGCTTTTTTGCAGAACAATAGATTGCTCAATTAGGCTTATCAAACAACTATTTAATCTTCAAGGTTCATTTTAAAACTTTCCCCTAGTTGTGTCTACCAGTTCTACACTATTACACCTCAAAATGTGCACAATCATAGTCAAGCTCAGTCCACCTCACCCCATCACCCCATATGGAGACTCCTACCTCTCTTAAATCCCTATCCATGTTATACTTATGTCACCCAGGAACTTGTGCATTGGAAACATCCTAGTAATGTTTCTAACGCACAAGTTCCTGGTTGACATAGGTTTAGAGGTCTCTTTTTCCTGATGAACAGACTTTTTGGCTGGCCTGTTCGGGGACTTAGAATACAACATATACCTATAGGGGGACAATATATATTCCATTCTTCTACAGATTTTAACAGTAAAATAAAGACAAATGAGTCACAATTCCATATATCTTATATCAAGTGAGTACAAACTTATTCTCTTCTGGTTTCCACCAAAGTTAAATTCCAGCTGACAGCTGGGCTTAGAGAAATCTAGTTTTGGCTTCTAATTATATGCCTGTCTTTCTCAACATGTTCTGATTAATTTAGTTAAATAACTCATCTATACTTGATTAAAAACTATTAAGTTAATATGAACAAGTTAGCTGATATCTGTAGAAACAGCCACTAAATTTTTCAAGTTAAGTTTAATTCACACCTGTCAATGGATAAAAATATCTGGAGGAAAATTACAGAAGTAAAGGTTTTAACATCAAATACAGCTAAGTATTTATTTTTATATTTCACTGTAATTTGTTCTGGTTACTGAGATTTGCAAAATATTTTAAGTGATTAACTTAAAAATAACTATCATCATTGTATATGTCTCTTTAAAGTTTAATATAATATCAGATTATGGACCTAAGGTTCATTTTAACCTGTCTAGAATCAAAGATAGAAGAGTTAGCGAATATTAAAATCTTTTTCTCAGAGGTCTTATTCAAAACTCAATTTTAGTCTAATGGGAGAGTAATAGTGAGCCTTTTATGTCTCACACTTCTAAATGAATTCCTATTCATTGTTTATATCTTTGTTTGTTTCAATTGGTGTGTTTTTATTTTTAAAATTTTTGGTAAAATATATAAAAATAAATTTAGTATTTTTAGCATTTTAAAGTGTATAGTTCAACGATATTAAATACATTCACACTGTTGTGCTACCATTACCACCATTCAGCTCCAGAATTTTGTTTTTTTTTTTAATGAAGATGCAGTCTCGCTCTGTTGCCCAGGCTGAAGTGCAATGGCGCAATCTCAGCTCAATGCAGCCTCTGTCTCTCAGGTTCAAGCAATTCTCCTGCTTCAGCCTCCAAGTAGCTGGGACTATAGATGTGTCACCACGCCTGGGTAATTTTTTGTATTTTAGTAGAGATGGGGTTTCACCATGTTGCCCAGGCTGCTCTCAAACTCCTGAGCTCAGGCAATCCACCCACCTCGGCCTCCCAAAGTGCTAAGATTACAGGCGTGAGCTACCGCACCTGGCTTTTCTTTCTTTCTTTTTTTTTTTTTTTATTGTACTTTAAGTTCTGGGGTACACGTGCAGAACATGCAGGTTCAATGCATAGGTATACACATGCCATGGTGGTTGGCTGCATCCACCACCCTGTCACCTACGTTAGGTATTTTGCCTAATGTTTTCTCTCCCCTAGCCCCCAACCCTGACAGGCCCTGGTATGTGATGTTCCCCTCCCTGTGGCCATGTGTTCTCATTGTTCAATTCCAACTTATGAGTGAGAACATATGGTGTTTGTTTTTCTGTTCTTGTGTTAGTTTGCTGAGAATGATGGTTCCCACTCCTATTCAACATAATATTGGAAGTTCTGGCCAGGGCAATCAGGCAAGAGAAAGAAATAAAGGGTATTCAAACGGATAAAGAGGAAGTCAAATTGTCTCTATTTGCAGACGACATAATTGTATATTTAGAAGATCCCATTATATCAGCCGAAAATCTCCTTAAGCTGATAAGCAACTTCAGCAAAGACTCAGGATACAAAATTAATGTGCAAAAATCACAAGCATTCCTATATACCAAGAACAGACAGAGCCAAATCATGACTGAACTCCTATTCGCAATTGCTACAAACAGAATTAAATATCTAGAAATACAACTTACAAGGAATGTGAAGGATCTCCTCAAGGAGAACTATAAACCACTGCTCAAAGAAATAAAAGAGGACACACAAAAAATGGAAAAACATTTCATGTTCATGGTTAGGAAGAATCAATATCATGAAAATGACCATACAGCCCAAAGTAAACTATAGATTCAGTGCTATCTCCACCAAGATACCATTGACTTTCTTCAAAGAATTGGAAAAAAAAACACCTTAAATTTCATATGGAACCAAAAAAGAGCCCACAAAGCCAAGACAATTCTAAGCAGAATTTTTTTCATCTTGAAAAATGTATTAGACAGTAATTCCTTATTCCCCTACCTTACCCTGACATCTGGCAACTGTAATTCTAATTTGTTTTTATAAATTTGACTACTCTAAATGTGTCATGTAAGTGGAATCCCACAGTATTTGTGACTCACTTTTTGTTACCTATATAATGTCTTCAAAGTTTATCCATATTGTAGTATTTGTCAGAATTTCCTTTTGCGAAAGCCACACAATATTCCATTGTATGTGTACACCACATGTTGTTTACCCATTCATCTGCAGATGGACGCTTGGGTTTTTTCCACTTTTTGGTTATTGTTACCAATGTTGTTATGAATATGGTGTACAAATATCTGTTCACATTCCTGCTTTCAATTTTTTGGCCTATATCCAGTAGTTGTTTATTTATAGTAAAGTCCAAGAAAGGAGTTAAAAATTGCTACTGAAATTTAGATGCACTTAAAAACTTTATATATTGCAAAAGACACAATAATTAAATATACAAAAAAGAGGTAACAATGTAATTGACAAAAAAAATCTTGATTGTGTTAAAATATTCCTCTCTGTAATGCTGTATGCTCGTATATACCATTTTACCAGATTCCAGAAAACAGTCAATCCAGAGCTATGTCAAGGAGAAAATCATTCTATTTCACTGTTTTATAAATCAAGTCCAGTTAGTGAAGGGATATAAAATGAAATTAAAAATCACACTTGAAAACATATTTTGGCTTTAATTACAGTCAAGAGCTTTTTACACAGAATACATAGTAGGCATTTTATGCAGTTTCTTCCATTCTTCTCAAATCCCAAGACAGTGATTCTCCACAAGACCACAAGATTAGATAGACAAGGGTTTTGTCTTTTTAGCCTCAACAGAACTTGGCACATAACAAGAAATAACTAAATGGTTTTTTTTTTTTTTAATTATCATGAAGCTTTGATTCACTCCAGTCCCATATGTATTTCTTATCTCCAAGGAAAATTATAATTTCCCACACTGAACATTGTGCAAAAAATGTCATACCTAACTCAGGTCAGTTAGTCTGTAGCTGTGTGATAGTATAAAAACAGCTAAACTGGAAGCTGACCAAAAGTGGAGTTTTGGTCACTATTAATCAATTACCTTTAATGAGCCATCACTTTACCTCTCCAAGAGTCACTTCTCTCATTTATCAAATAAGACTGAATAAGAGGTACTCTTTCAGCTCACACCTTCTGCAAGGGAGATTAGCTCCTAACAACCCTAGTGGAAATCAAGCTGTTTCACAGTGAAACACTGTCAAAACTTAGAGTTTGTTACTGGTGTTATTATTAGTACCTCAAGTGATTTTAAGTACCTTTTAAATAAGATAAGATTCTCAAGATTCTCATAGTAACCAAACACTATACATGACTTTGTTTCTGTGTGGGAAGAAAAAAAAAAATCTGTGTTCAAAATTATAACCTAAAATCGATAAACATATTTTATTCTTTTAAAATTGTACATATTCCCATGTGCCTTTTGTTAGCAAAATGTATAGCCAAGAAGTCAAAACTTATAAAACTATTTCCTAAACATTAGTGACACAATCAATTAAAATTTCATTTTACTTGAACTCTACCTAATAGATTTTCTTTTCTTAATTGAACAATTATTTGACATTATAAAGGTGTAACTTAGGCTAAATCTACAAATATATAATTAGTGTTTTGACTATTTGATAGGAAAAATGAACAAAAATAACTGTACATTTTATGAGCTTTAAGTTTATTTCAGCTAAGAAGAAATCTTCAGTCTTTACTTGAGAATATTAACAATAAGTAAAATGTGCATTTGCTTCTAGACTTTTATTCTTAAGGCCTTTTCTAGATTTAACCTTTTATTATAAAATGAATATTTTTAGAAAGTACACCCCTTTGAATTTATTAACATACACATTTCAAACTAGAAACTAATTTCTAATCAGCCTAATAATTTAAGTTAAAAAATATGCTTTCAAAATGAAAATGTATGCCTAATGAGTTTTATAAATATGTGTATCCACTTACTCAAATGATACTGAAAACCTATATAAGCTAGATTCTGATGTGATTCAAATCAGAAAAATGCATTTTGACTCATTTGAAAAATGCTACACAAATTATTGCGAAAAAGATATACCCAAAGTTTGGCCACATGTTGATTTTGAATACAGAAAAAAAGAGCTGAGATAGGCTAAGCTGATTTTAAACTTAAAGTAAACAAACAAAAGAAAATTTATTTCTGAGGATGCAGAAAGTATTAACAGTATCAAAGATACTGACTTGTGATTGCAAAGAAAATAACATAAGAAATAAAGCCAATTCTCTGTAAACAGACTGCTATAAAATTTATAAGACTATCTTTGCTGGGAGGGGAGGAACTGGAAATCTTGTTAGAACTTGAATTTCATAGACGTTTGCAAAAATCATCAGGACTCTAAGAATAACCTGTCAAATGATAGTGAGCACCTCATTAATTAAGAAAGCAGTTCTTAAGGGACATGCTTTAAGAAGATAGAATAAAGCAAGTAAGACTCTAAGTATCCTAGAAAGCCCTGCTGGGCCACAGAAAAGGCAATGAGAAGGGAGGCTTTCAGTATACGGCTGTTATTTTCAATGGTTTTGGAATGGCAGCCCTCATACACTACAACTTCCATTTCAGACGTCAGTGCTAATATTGGTATCAGAAGGTTAATACTGACAAAGTTCACGACTGCTGAAGAGTCTTCATCGTTGGCCTATACTCCTGTCTTTCATTTTCACCAAGTATGCCTTTTCAAATGAAAACATCTGAGGAAAATTTCTGGCAAAAACTAAAACTTCTGTTCCTCTTGTTTTGGACCATATAGGCATCATGGTTGTTTATTCACAGTGGGATTCTGTTGCAGTGTTTTCCAGAACACCAATCACTACTAAAATCAAGGAGCCCACTTCACTTGAACTAAACATTATTTCTACCATACTATATGATAATTCCCTTCATTTTTATTTTTCTTCACTGCAGTTTTGTTTAGATGAAATGTGAGTCTTAGATTTGCTTGTATGCTGAGATTAAGTGAAGATACTTCACAAACATCAACTCAATATTTACTAATATTATTGAAATAAAAATACTTTATGCCATTCTGTTTGCTTTTAAATCAGGTTTTGTTTTAAGAATATTCAAGGATGGAGATGAGTAAAATGAGGATGTGATCAGCTTAAGGCCTTACAGAAGATATTTTTATTTTATTTTTATGTTTTTTTTTTTGGTTTTTTTTTTTAGTTAAGATTATATGTGTAAGGGTCATTGCCAAGTTTAAAATGAGGAAACTGAGGCCAGTATAAGAAAACTAAATGCCAATTTATTCAGCTCCCAGGTAAGGTTCCATGGTCCTGGGGAAAGGGACCAGAGAAGTGGTGCTCACTACCCAAGGCCTAGGGCCTTTATAGCCAGCAAAGAGGAGCAGGGTGTTCTGATTGGTTATGCAGGAATTGGACATGGGTGGGGCAAGCTGCTACTGGCTGCAGGTTTTGGCGGGCCTTCTTTCAAATTTTGGCAGGGCTTTTTAAGGGTGGGCTAGGTGCCGAGTGCAGATTTGGGTGCTGAGTGCAGAAGTGGGCGTGGGGGGAGCTACGTGACAGAGCTAGGTGCTGAGTGCAGGGCTTGGTGCCGGCGCGCAGTGGTGATGTAGGTTTTGGGTGCAGAGATGGGTGGGTGTGTCCGAGCTCCTGGTGAGGCAACCTGCCTTACAGTCTGTGCTCAGAAAGTTTTCAGCCTGAAGGAAATTCACCTTTCATTTAGTTCACCATTTTCTTTTCACCATTCATCATTTTTCTGTTGCATTATCTAGAAAAGTTGAAAGTGTGCCCTATCTTCCCCACATTGAATACAGATTGGTGGTGTAACGTCAGGTAAGGGGTTGAAGAAGCTGTGAATATCAGCAGGGATTCTGCTCAGTAGCAGAGGAAAAAAACAATACTGTTGCATCTAAAAATGCTGAAAAAATGTTCAGGTCTCAAGAAATTTATTTTAGAAAATAGGGTGGCAGGTTGCCACATACATAATATTAAACCAAACTTAATTTTGTTTGCTTCTAATTTAGTATTTAGTTGCATCTGTGTTTGGGAGCAAGAGATGGCAGGTATACTGAAAGGCTATTAGAGTGAAAGTAGAGAGAGAAGATCTTATTCCCCAGAAAAATGCATGGGCAGGTAAGACAATCAATTTCCACATGCCCAGGGCTTTCAATTCAGCCCTTTCACAACATTTCATTGTCACTACTTCTAGCCCGTATGAGAGCATTTACTTCGCATATTTTTACGCCTATTGGTATGTCTTCAGGGAAACATTTATTTATACTCAGAAAAGGTTTACATTTTTTGTAAAAGGCAAGAGACTATTTCTCAGGCTAAATCATAATGGATAAGGTTATCTATTGCTGAAGTTGGCTGATCCTGGAGATCACTATGGATGACAAAAATCATGATCCAACAGGGTCTGTAGCTTATCTACGTCAGATAAATATAACTCAAACAATTATTATAAGGTAGAATTTTGCTCCCAAGCAGAAATTCAATACCAAAGGACTCCAAGTGTCAGAATCAGAAGGTAGATGAAAGAAGAATAAAAAGATAACCCTAAGCTCAATTCATATTAATCAATATATCATTAGTTCCTCTTAACCAACCTGTCACCATGTTAGAAATCTCTTTCACAAAAAGCCTCCTCCTTTCTAAAACTTCAATATATCTCTTGGAATGTGTTCATAAATAAAGTACAAAAGGTACATAGTTTGTCTTTGTGACTAAAGGAAAGCAAAGAGTTTGTCTTTTTCAAGCTGCACTGGGAGGCTTATCATGAAATTAAAGTAGCAAATTAGCAATATAATAAAACCCCTCCTAATATCCTTATAAGATATTTACAAATATTATATAAGAAGATATGAAACATATATATTTGAATCCATGAATATATATATATATATTTTTCACAGTATATGTGCATATGTGTGTGTGTATATAAATACACATATAGATGTATACATACGCACATACACATACACAGTGAAAACCCCTGGAAAAAAAAATAAGGGTCGATAATTTGCCAAAGTCCTGGGTGTGAGCAAGATGATAGTTTAAATCAAGGGGGAAAGACTGAAAAGCGCAGTTATATATCACTTAGTAACAAGGATACATTTTGAGAAACGCAATGTCAGGTGATTTTTGTCACTGAGAAAACATCTAGAGTGCACTTACACAGACTCAGATGGGATAATCTACTCTACACGTAGGCTAGATGGTACAGTCTTTCACTCCTAGTCCACAAGCCTATACAGCATGTTACTGTATTGAATACTGTAGACAACTGTGATACAGTTACAAATATTTGTGCATCTCAACACACCTCAACATAGAAAAGATACTATAAATATATAGTATTAGAATCTTATGGGACTACTGTGTTCTATATGGTCTGTCCTTGAATGAATTATCATCTGAGGTGATGACTGTACATTTTTTTTATCTAATCCATTCTGGAGGGTACTAACCAAGCATGTTTCCCATGCCATGCTGAAGGAAGAAAATACATCTCCTGCAGTCCTACATTCTATATCGGATGCACTGACCAATAAAAAGTACAGCTATTCCTCAAATCCATGTAACTGTCTTCCAAATAAGCCAAATTCTGAGCCACTCCACCTACCCCTTATTTTCATTAACCCTTTTCTCCCTACATCAATTTAAAAGAGAATTTGGAGATAAGAGGAATATAGGATCATGGGTTCTAAATTCATAAATTAAAACTAACTACTGAGTATTCTGCTGCTTAGACCACTGCTTCTCAAATTATCTTTCATGAAGGGCTAATTTGTCCATTTTCCTAAATTTCCAATCTGTCACATATGAAACTGCAAAATAAATAACAATGAATCACTCAAAAAATTAAACTAAATCATACAAAATAATATTTTTATTTATTTTTAATAGAAACAGGGTCTTTCTATGTTTCCCAGGCTACTTTATAACTCTGGGGCTCAAGGAATCCTCCTGCCTCAGCCTCCCAGAGTGCTGGGATCACAGGTACCAGACACTGCACCCAGCCCAAAATAATATTTTTAAAATATTAAATTCAACAGACTAAAACTTACTGTCTATGATTTTATTTTTAAGTTTTAGAAGGTTCACTTTCAATTTCTTTAGTTATCCCTTTGTGGACCTGTAGCAAACATTTTGCATTCTGGTACCAGCTGTGAGCCACATTTTGAGTAGCACTGACTTAGATAACTCAACATGCAGCACAGAAGAGCCTGGATCGGCTCTGCTTTCTAAAATGAAATGAATTCTTGCCAGGCTCTTCAGGCAGAATTTAGCACACCTTACATTCCTTCAGGTTTAGATCTGAGAGTCTATAGCTGCTAGCAGCCAAGTGGAAAGAAGCTAGAGACACTCCATCCAGTCAGCCTTTGGGAAGCAATGAAATTGGATTAAATTCCTGTGGAGCCATTAAGAAATACTGGGATAAAAAAGAAAACGAGATGTTACTCCAAATCTGTGAAGTTCATGTCTCTACAGATAATTAACAAGAAATATGATTTCAGAAGTCTATCAAAAAGGAAGAAAGTAACACAAGCAATTTTTAAATCAAGAACAAAGAGACACACAAAAAAGAACATGAGCTAAAAACAAAAATTCAACAATTTGACTTAATAGAAAAAATAATGATATCTGTAGCAGATTTAAAATCCATTAGAGGCACTAAAAAGAATGAATATTGAAAAAAATTGTATCAGTGGTGTTGAAAATAAACATGAATGTTATGTTAGAGGAAATAAAAGACATGCAGGCCAATGAAAAATATGAGGTAAGAAATACATTTGGATGAGGTGTTCCTACATTAAATTATTTTTAAAAAGAGATAAGAAATACAAATAAAGTCTATATTCCAGTCTAGATTTTTCTGAGTAAACAAGAAAAACAGATTATAGCTCCAAAGAGCTCAGTAGGTTTCAAGAAATGTTGAGTTTGTCAATAAATATTGGATTAATGATTAGCAACAGAAAGACAATTCTACTAGCAACTTAGTTTAATCACATTCAACTAGCTGTTTACTATTCTTTAGAAACTGTTTATATTGAATTAAAACAAAATTAACTGATTTAAGGAGCATTCCAGTATTTGATGTACATTCTGTTGCTCACCATGAATTAGGAAGGGCCAAGGAGATGGTCAAAGGCAAAGAAATACAAAGAAATACACAGATGCCACAACAGTGGTCCTCACATGGCATCATAGTGCAAAATAAACATTGAACTGTGCTGTCTTGGTTTGCTTCACCATTTTCTGACTTTCAGTGGCTGTAGCTAGTCTATGAGTCGCTGCTAAGAAGGCTCCAGAACGCTTTCAAGGAGAAACTTAAGAGGAGCAATGTGGGCATTTATAGATAACTTTGTGGGAACTTGAGGAGGAAAGGCAGGATATTTTTTCGTAAGGCCTTCTTCACCTTCCCAAGAGTTTTCATTTAGCACCACCATGTTAGGAAGAATAGAGAGATACCTCCTAACACATCTCCATCTATCCTACAAGCCACTCTTGTCATGTCCATACTCGGGCCCTATCTTTACCTCAACTTTTATATGCTTTTTATTTATTGCTACACACTATTTATCTGAAGACTCTTCCATTGAATTAGACCATAAAACATGTATATTTCTCATGGCACTTGCTCAATATGGAATAATCCTCTACATATTTCTTTTCGTAAAAAGCACACATCATAAACCAAAGAAACAACCCAATGGATGCTTATAGGAGGTCGTTACACAGTTTTATTTTGTTTTATACTTTTTATTTTGTTTTTTTCTGGTGGAAGTGAAAGAGAGAGTGAGTGTGTGAGTGTGTGTGTGTGTGTGTGCGCGTGCGCGCGCTGGGGTTTGGGTAATGTTGAATTTCCCACAAAATGTGGAGCTGCTCTTTTGGGACCAATAACCTGCATATTTAAGAAAGCCCAATAAGAGGTTAAACCTGTGGCTTAACATTAATTTTTCCTGTACAAAGGTAACTGGTCCATGACTTGTATTTAATTAGTCTGTTTTTAAGCCCCATAGGTCTTGAATTATGAGTATATTAAAAGGGAGAGAAGATAATGGATGGTCTAGCAAAAAGAAGAAAATTTGGGCCAGGTGTGGTGGCTGATGCCTGTAATCCCAGCACTTTGGGAGGCCCAGGTGGGTGGATCACAAGGTCAGGAGTTCAAGACCAGCCTGTCCAAGATGTTGAAACCCCATCTCTACTAAAAATATAAAAATTAGCTGAGCACGGTGGCACGCACCTGTAATCCCAGCTACTCAGGAGGCTGAGGCAGGAGAATCATTTGAACCTGGGAGGCGGAGGTTGCAGTGAGCCAAGATTGTGCCATTGCACTTCAACTTGGGTGAAAGAGTGAGACTCCGTCTCAAAAAAAAAAAAAAAAGAAAGAAAGAAGAAAATTTGTAAGAAAAAGCATTATTAAAAGCAAAAAATTAGGATGCAATAGAAAAAACATATAGCTCACTTGGATTATATTTGTATTACTGACAAAACAAACTAAATAAAAAAACGTAAGTGCATACTGTGCAGGCCATATTGAATATCAGAACAGGTAGTTAGACATAGAGCCAACAAATATTTCCTGGCAAAAGTATCACTAGAGCAAAGTGAATTTAACCACAGCAACTCCTAGGAATATATTAGCCTTTGTATAGTTTAAAATGACTACTTATGTTAAAAAATAAAATTTAAAAAAAAAAAAGTTAAATTATCAAAAGGATTTTTTAAAAGGATTTTTTATTGATAGTAAATAAGGATGAAATGAGATTCCTTAAAAAGAAAAAAAGTCTTAGCTGGTCATAATAACAGTTACACAGAAGATAGGGAAAAGTTTCGGTAGAATCTAGTATCATCCTTTCAGTGAACAGCCTGAAAATGAGATCTGTGAGGAATAGTCTAACTAAATTTATCTCAGTAGTTCTAAACTGCTAAATATGACTAAAAAGTAAAACTAAAGAAACAAATACAAATGGACTTACAAAAGTCTTAATGAGAAAGAATAAAAGCTAGATCAAACCAATATTTTGCAAAAATCAGATATTTTAAAGGACATTAAACAAACAAAAATGGCAAGCTTAACAGCAGAAAAATGGTAGGTTAAAATAAATCAATATAAGGAGGAGCTAAAAATTGATCTAATAGTGATCCCATGCAAATGGAAGAATTTGTCCATTTGACAAGCAGTGCTGGGAGAAGACAAAATGTTTATAGAAAACACAAAATGAATTTTTTGTGCTGGTCATTGAACTGTAATTAATTGAACCATGTTAGGATACAGGCAAGAGAAGATAGTAGATGCATAATGTCACTTGTACCCAGAGGAAAAAAATTAACATTATCAGAAGAAAATTATGTGCACAGTATGTTACAAAATTATTTATAAAATTAGACTGTGTAATGCACTAATTTAAAAGTTTAAAGGCATTCATGCTCTGAGTCAAAGTTGGTTTTAGATACTTTTAGAATCTAACAGTATTAAAGTTCATTTGGTGCTTCTGACCAAAAGTTCTTCATGGTATTATATAAGGAATCATTTTCTTCCAAAGAGTACATTATATCCAAACAGGCATCTTCTATACTGCCTTAAAAAGAGATTATTTGATCCAGGGGCATGACCAAAACAGATTCCAAAGGGAAGAATCTATGTAAACAGCACTAAGTTCCTTAAATATTAAACTGAGTAACAGAAAAAAGTAGTTTAAGTACACTAGCAGACCAACTATTTTATATTAAAGCTAATTTATGTTGCCATTGCCACTGCCACCCTCAAGCATTTTAAATACAAGAAAGCTCAATGAATTAATTTGTCCAAATAACTGGGAACAAAATATTTGACCAATAAAATTGAGTAAGACCATTTGTTTGTGAACAAGCCACCAATTTTATGATCATCCTGTCAAGTATCAATCTAAATAATCATGTTTCGTTTGGATTTATTCACTGGACATGAAAAATAATTAAGTATTATAGTGAGAAAAATGTGAAAATAAACTATCTGTATGTCTTTAGTTTAAAACTAAAAATCAAATATCAGTAGGCATATATAAAATTTAGAAAAGGAGATGAAGGAAAGCAAACATTAAAATGTCAGGAATTTAATATAACCTATTCTAAAAGTTAAGAGTACCTGAAAGATAATAAGATAAATGAAGAATAAAGACCATGAGGGGAAGACTATTAAAGATCATGAATTGAAATAAAGAAGAAGGAGGCTTTAAAGGATAATAATTAAATAGCTGTCTTTTTGTTACAGTCTCTTCTTAACTCCAACCTCTAATTCACACTCTATGAGAAAATTAAATGACTCCACATGAAGCCTGCAGTTAAGACTATACCTTTAGTAGAAAGTGGATTTCAATGGCTGAAAATAATTCAGAGTGAAATACAGCTGCAGCAATCAAGCAAGTAGCGTTGTCAGTAGAAAAGCATTACATAACTTGTTGGGGAGCACAGTAAAAGAAAGCTTAGTTTATAAAACAGCATGAGAAAATAATATCAAAAGACGGAGAAAGTAAACATAATAAACAGCAAAGATCCACATTTGTATGGGTATGGGTAAAAGGAGTAAAAGTGAAAGATACAGTCTCAAATATACTCTAAAGTTTAAAAGTACTTAAAATTTTACAAGCATTTTCACATCAAGGCCTAGAATAAGTTTCACGAATCAAAAAGACAACCTAAAAAGATATAATACATACTGGAAAAAATTACAACAATGTAGTAGATGGTAGAATCAATATCATGTATCTAATCCTCCATAGTTCACTGATATAGAAATATGAATAAGTTCTTGAAGAAAAGTCATATGCCATCTTACTTTTTAAATAAATAGATTTCATATTGCCCCATAGAAGATATATTTGAGAAAAGGCTAAAATATAACTATATAAAATTTATAATAAAGTAAATGAAATAATTGGTGAAATGACATACTGCAGAGTATAAATGGAAGAGTTCAAAACTATTTATACTCTAAGCCACACTTCAAGTAGCAGCTTCCAAATAGACATTTAACTCAGTACAAAAGTAAAAAATGTGATTTGTTTTCTAGTTACTCATCAAATACTTAGTCCAACTGTAAAAATATTTTTCCTTACATAAATTAATGAACACTCCTTAGTTCTTTTTATGAGTTGAATTTCACAAAACTCTTCAGCAAAATATTAGATAAGCCAAAGACTTTAAATTAGAGATTATTCACATTATAAACTAAGAAGCAACAGTTAACAGAGCAGAAAACAGGACAATCAATGTTAATCAAAACTCAAAGTCCAGGTCCAGACGGGTTCACACCTGAATTCTACCAGACGTACAAAGAGGAGCTGGTACCATTGTTTCTAAAACTATTCCAAACAATACAAAAAGAGGAATTCTTCCCAAATAATTTTACAAGACCAACATCACCCTGCTACCAAAACCCGGCAGAGACTCAACAAAAAAAGAAAACTTCAGGCCGGTGTCCCTGATGAACACAGATGTAAACACCTTCAATAAAACACTGGCAAACTAATTGCAACAGCACATCAAAAAGCTGATCCATCACGATCAAGTAGGCTTCATTCTGGGGATGAAAGGCTGGTTCAACATATGCAAGTCTATAAATGTAATCTACCACATAAACAGAACCAAAGAAAAAAACTACATGATTATCTCAATAGATGCAGAGAAGGCCTTTGACAAAATTCAACAGCCCTTTATGCTAAAAACTCTCAATAAATTAGGTATCCAGGGAACATACCTCAAAATAATAAAACCTATTTATGACAAACCTACAACCAATAGCATACTGAAAGGTCAAAAACTGGAAGCACTCCCTTTGAAATCTGGCAGTAGACAAGGATGCCCTCTCTCGCCACTCCTATTCAATACAGTATTGGAAGTTCTAGCCAAAGCAATTAGGCAAGAAAAAAAAAAGGGGGGGTATTTAATTAGAAAAAGAAGAAGTCAGATTGTCTCTATTTGCAGATGACATAATTGTATATTTAGAAGGCCCCATCATCTCAGCCCCAAATCTCCTGAAACTGATAAGCAACTTCAGCAAAGTTTCAGAATAAAAAAATCAATGTGCAGAAATCACAAGCATTTCTATACACCAGTAACAGACAACCAGAGAGCCAAATCAAGAACAAACTGCCATTCACAATTGCTACAAAGAGAATCAAACACCTAGGAATACAACTAACAAAGAATATAAAGGACCTCTTCAAGGAGAACTACAAACTGCTGCTCAAGGAAATAAGAGATGACACAAATGGAGAAACATTCCATGTTCATGGTTAGGAAGAACCAGTATCATGAAAATGGCCATACTTCCCAAAGTAATTTATAGATTCAATGCTATCCCCATCAAGCTACCAATGACCTTCTTCACAGAACTGGGAAAAGCCCCTTAAACTTTATATGGAACCAAAAGAGAGCCTGCATAGCCAAGACAATCCTAAGCAAAATGAACAAAGCCAGAGGCATCAAGCTACCTGATTTCAAACTATACTACAAAGCTACAGTAATTAAAACAGCATGGTACTGTTGCCAAAACAGAGATATAGACCAATGGAATAGAACAGAGGCCTCAGAGGCAATGGCACACATCTGCAACCATCTGATCTTTGACAAACCTGACAAAAACAAACAATGGGGAAATACTTTCCTGTTTAATAAATGGTGTTGGGAAAACTGGCTAGCCATGGGCAGGAAGCAGAAACTGGGATGCTTCCTGACACCTTACACTGAAGGTAACTCCAGATGGATTAAAGACTTAAACATAAGACCTAACACCATAAAAACACTAGAAGAAAACCTAGGAAAAACCATTCAGGACATAGGCATAGGCAAGGACTTTATGACCAAAACACCAAAAGTGTTGGCAACAAAAGCCAAAATAGACAAATGAGATCTAATTAAACTCCAGAGCTTCTGTACAGCAACAGAAACAATCATTAGAGTGAACCGGCAACCAACAGAAATGAGAAAAAATGTTAGCAGTCTACCCATGTGACAAAGGGCTAATATCCAGAATCTACAAAGAACTAAAACAGATTTACGAGAAAAAACCAAACCATCCAAAAGTGGGAGAAGGATATGAACAGACACTTTTCAAAAGAAGACATATATGAGGCCAACAAACATATGAAAAAATGCTCATCACTAATTATTTAGAGAAATGCAAATCAAATCCATATTGAGGTACCATCTCATGCAGTTAGAATGGCGATCATTAAAAAAATCTGGAGACAACAGATACTAGAAAGGATGTGGAGAAACAGGAACACTTTCACACTGTTGGTTTGCGTGTAAACTAGTTCAACCATTGTAGAAGACAGTGTGGCACTTCCTCAAGGACCTAGAAATAGAAATTCCATTTGACCCACCAACCCCATTATTGGGTATATACCCAAAGATGATAAATCATTCTATTATAAAGACACATGCACATGTATGTTCATAACAACACTGTTTACAATAGCAAAGACATGGAACCAACCCACATGCCCATCAACAATTGACCGGACAAGGAAAATGTGGCACGTAACCCCATGGAATACTAATGATGACTTCCTGTCCTTTGTAGGGACATGGATGAATCTGGAAACCATTATTCTCAGCAAACTGACAGAGGAACAGCAAATCAAACACCACATGTTCTCATTCATAGGTGGGTGTTGAACAATGAGAACACATGGACACAGGGAGAGGAGCATCTCACGCTGGGGTCTGTTGAGAGGGCCCAAGGGAGGGACAGCAGGGAGGTGGGGAGGTTGGGGAGGGATAACATGGGGAGAAATGCCAGATGTAGGTGACAGGAGGATGGAGGCAGCAAATCACATTGCCATGTGTGTACCTATGCAACAATCCTGCATGATCTGCACATGTACCCCAGAAATTAAAGTACAATAAAAAAGAAAAAAAAAGAAGAATGTGCTAAGAATAGTTGGGAGGGCTTTTACTTTTAATATGCTTTTCAGATTGTTAATCATAAAACATAGTACTTTTTTTTTTTTTTTTTTTTGAGACAGAATTTCACTCTTGTTACCCAGACTGGAGTGCAATGGTGTGATCTCAGCTCACCGCAACCTCTGCTTCCTATAATCCTGAGTAACTGGGACTACAGGCCTGTGCTAACATGCCCAGTTAATTTTTGGATTTTTAGTAGAGACGTGGTTTCACCTTGTTGACCAGGATGGTCTCGATCTCTTGACCTTGTGATCCATCCACCCACCTCAGCCTCCCAAAGTGCTGGGATTATAGGCATGAGCCACCGTGCCCAGCCAAAACATATTACTTTTATAATTTGGGGAAATCAATAAAAGATATAAACATCAAAAAAGAATAAAAATGTCAAAATCACAGAAAATTTTATAAATCTTTTTTAAACCTTGTATATTTTGAGTTTTATTTTCATGGGGCCACTGAATTCAGTATTTTAATAAAAAATTTTGGGGTTCATCTCCCTGACAAAGAATTGTTTCTGGTGGTGACTGTGGACTTTCCTTCTAAATAGCTGTGGGTAAGTGAATAGGGTGGTCATTTAATCTAGGGTCTAGGGCACACAGCAGTCAAACCAATGAATACAGAAAGCAACACCATCCAAAAATAAACTAACAAAATGGTGGGATTAGGTTTAAAAGATAAAAGAGAGAAATAATAAAAAGCTAAGATACAGGGGAATGATTCCAACATCACAATGGTGAATAGGTAACCAGACCAGAAGGTGCCTGGCTATTTTAATATCCTTGCAGTCTGCACACTCTTTGTAGCAAATTAACTGTCAGTGATCATTTTAACAACCACTAATTCAGCCAGCCTGCTTCCCCAATCAGATTTAACATTCAGTGGAATATAGATCTTTTTTATGAATGCTTTTTCTCTTACGTGCCAACAATTCTTGAGTAGTCCTACATGCCTCACTTTCTAAGTAACCTTAAACCTAATTTCAGTACTAGTTTGGAGCCATCACACCACTATGTAATGCAGGACAAACCTGAGCCTCTCAGCTGTGAGAAGGCATTGAGATCCTGAAGGGATCAACTTAACCTCCCAAGGATTAAGTTCTAATAAACTAAAACAATGGGAAACTGAGCTTCAGAGCAACTGAGAACCCAGATATGAATCTGAAGATGCTAAGAAACATGGTAATTGCAGCATAGAGTATTTCCTTTGTGAAAATCCCATTTGGATGGGATTCTTAATTCAGTCTTTCTATTAACTATCTCAAAATGCCCAATACTTTGAACCTATTACATCTTGAAAGTACCTCTAAAATCATCATCCATTATAAAGCCAAAGGAATTTTCTAAGTTCCAACTCAGATAATTTTATTTCAAGATTTTCAATAATTAGGGCATTTTTATGCCTAAAAAAAGATATCTGAGCCTCAGTATTCTCATCCACAAATCACAAACAATTTAATTTCTGTAAAAGCTATTCTTAGTCTCTATCTACTAAGGAAATTTTCCTTGTTATTGTACAAGTTTGGGAAACAAGTTCCTATTTACTAGGGGCATACTGGAATATTTTCTCCTCTAGATAATATTGGGAAATATGCTTTAGAGGCTCTAATTAGGTAATGAGTAAAACAGAAGTTAATTCACTGCAAGAATTCCCTTTCTGTATCTGTAGCATTTATTAAGTGCTCGCAACACAGAAACAGTTGAAGGGGTGACATGGTATTATTTTTTTAAATAATTCCCTCTATTTATGTGCCAGAAAATATTTTTAAAAGGTTAAGTATGTGTAACACTGATGAATTAAAATATTATTCTCATGAAGCAAAGCTCATTATTTAATTCTAGCTATTAACATTATATAATAGAAAATTTTTCTTAAAAAATGCTAGAGTAGCTCTTTCCATTTAACTTTTGTGCTGTTCACAGGAATCGTGCAGTGATTTTGAATTTATTAAGTATGGCTTATATTTTTAATATATCATTTGTTGTGTATCTAAACACACAAAAAAAATGTAACCTTAATACATGAAACAGAAATGTACAGAAAAAGATAAAGGAAAGAAAACCCTTAGCAATTTCACCATCTGGAGATAAAGACTTTAAAGTTTAATGTGTAACTTAAGGTTTTCATTCTACAATCATGTGTATATTTAGCATATTAACATTAATGGAAAATAATACCTTCAGCTTTTTCCTCATCACTCAGTCTTCCACACTGACTCAAGGCAGATAGAGAATTGGGAGGTGGTAGAGCTTAATGGATAAAGCAAAGCACAAGCTTTGCTGTCACACAGACTGGATGCATATTCTAGATACGCCACTTACTAGTAGTGTGCTCTAAAGACATCAATAAAACTCACTGTCCTCATCTTTAAAAAAAAAAAGATGATAATGCTACCTTATAAAACAGCCATGAGGGAAGATTATATGAGATACAGCAGAAACACTACAAAGCATACCAGGCACATAGTAAGTGGTGAAACCCAGGACTTGGCTAACCTTAACTCCTGCTCTCCTTTCTAGAATAAGTCAACTGAAGAGTAGATGGTGATCCAGGATTAAGCAAAGACTCTTCCATCTCAAAGATTTTGGATCAAAGCACCTGTCTTGAAGAGGCTAGGAACAGATGTAATAGATACGAGAAGGAAGCATGGCTCAATTGCTTAGTACAAATGGGAAGCCCATTGCTAGTTTTTTGCTCGTGAACTTCCCAAGAAACAGAACACTATAATAAGTGAATGGAGTTGTACTCAATGAATTATGAGCTTTTCTAGATCACCTTTTAGCAGCCCATCTCTAGGATGAAAGTTCCTGCACTCTGTTTAGCATTCAGTACATACCATAGCTCAAACCCTATCCCTAAAAGAACTAGCTTTAAAGACAAATGAAATCTAATGTTGGTGTCTGTGCACACAGTGAAACAAATTCCTCTATTGCTCCACTACTTTACGAAGCTCAGCTGGGATTGTAGATCAAACTGAATTCAAGCCTCACGCTCAGATTACGCCTTACGCCTGAAAGGACAAGGTGAGAACTTGGCCCATTAAACATTACAGAGTAAGTCAAGTAGTGAAAAGTCATGCGAAGCTCCAAGCATCTCCAAAATGTTTTCAGCTTTTTACATCAGAGACCTTTGAGGTTTGATTCTGAATCAGGGCTCTGAGCTGTGTGAGTTCACACTGTCACATTAGGAAAATGCCAGGAGAACACCCGTCTGTGCAGACAAAACCTTACTGCTTCCCATTAGGGCTCCGTGGCGCCTGTTCTCACATTACTATGGTTAACCTTGGGTTAAAGAACATTTGGATAATAATGGCATAAACTTTTCACAGTTCACTTAAAACTTTATAAGGGCTGGTTCTTTGTAGGGGAGAGTGCGTTCATATATAAAACAACCATGTTTTTCAGTTAAACTATTTGGCCTTGTGTGTTTTCAGGGTCACTATTCCAGCAAAATGTAGGCATTGTCAATGTTTTCTTTTTGTTAATAAAGTGAGAGAACGCAAACCTTTACAGTTCACTTGAATACAGCAGTATGACCTACATACCATGCATTTAAAACAATTACTATGCTGTTGCCAGACAGTATGGGGTATATTACTGGAGCTACTACCATCATTAGGCATGCCTCAGCATAGCTCTTAAAGAATCCAGATGGTGGTTTTCAACTTTATCCCCATGGTGTCCCCTAGGAAGTATGTGTTACAATCATCATCTCCTTCTTACTTCAAAGTTTTGTAAGCAGAGTCAACAGGGAAAGGGGCTTCCTGCTGTTATTGGTGGGCTGTAACTGCACTGGCCATTACCCTCAACAGAAATCACATGCAACACAGTGCCCCTGATCGACGTCAAACATGTGGCCCGAAAGCAAACACTGGTACACAGAGGTATTTCTCAGAACAAGCCAAACTGTTTTTAAAATTACATCTGCTTTTCCAAATTTATTTTATCATTTCAACAGAAATGGAGAGGGAAGAAAAATGAATATATGATTTGAATTTTCTCTTTCCTTTTTTTTTTTTTTTTTTTTTTTTTCTGAGCTGGGGTTGCTCTATTGCCAGGCTAGAGTGCAGCAGCACAATCTTGGCTCACTGAAACCTCTGCCTCCCTGCAACCGCTGCCTCCCTGGTTCGAGCATTCCCCTCTGGCCTCAGCCTCCCAAGTAGGTCAGACTACAGGTGTGTGCCACCGTGCTTGGCTAATTTTTTGTATTTTTAGTAGAGACGGGGTTTCACCTTGTTGGCCATGATGGTCTCGATTTCGTGACCTCCTGATCCACCCACCTCAGCCTCCCAAAGTGCTGGGATTACAGGTGTGAGCCACCACACTCGTCTTTTTTTTTTTTTTTTTAAATAAAAATGATTTCTAATCAGGTCTTATTATGATAAACAAATACTCAGATAGGATAAGAATAAGATAAACTAAACCAACTTGGCATCAAACTCTGGTTATATTTAGGGATCTAGGTAAACTAGAAATCCTGCCTGTGAATCTAAAAAAAGAATTTTCATACTTTAAGCATAATTTTCCTCAGTGTAATCACAAAGGCAAAATGATTTCAGCCTGCTGAAAATTGTGGTGGAGGCTGTTTATTATGCTGTAGAGTTTTGTTATAATTGTTTACATACTTACTTTGCATTAAGACTCTATATGTGTTCTAGCATTGTACAGTTTTAAGTTTTAATATTGGTTTCACTAAATATTTACTTTGGATTCACTGACCAGATATTTCTGTCAATTAAATCTATAGAATACTTCATTAGATTTTTAAACGCATGACATTATTGAATCGTTATCTGTCAAAATTTAAAATACAACCTTTGATCCCAAAATCCACTTTTAATAATTCATCCTATAAATGTTCTTTCAGTTATACACAGATATTTTCAAGCTAACTGAAATATTTTTATCAGGAAAAAAACCTAAGAATAACTTTCTATCAATAGGAAATTAGTAAATTTACTAGAAATGCTACAAATGAGTTAGGTTTTTCTGTACTAATATGGCAGGATCTCCTACATATGTCAAATATAAAAAAATAAGATGTACAATGGTGTGTATAGGATAAACTTACTAATATTTCCTAAATGTTTCATCTGTTAAAATAGTTCCTTCATTTGGGGCTATGAATTGTTTGTATAAATAATTTTGTACCTATATTTCCATGATCTAAAGAGCTGTGAGAGAATATATGTGATATGGTTTGGCTGAGTCCCCACCCAAATATTATTATGAATTATAGTTCCCAGAATCCCCATGTGTCATGGAAGGGACCGGGTGGAGATAATTGAATCATGGGGCTGTTTCCCCATCCTGTTTTCATGAGTAAGGTAGTTTTCATGATATTTGATGGCTTTATAAGGGGCTTACACCTTAGCTGGGCTCTCATTCTTCTCGATTCTGCCACCATATGGAGAAAAACATGCTTACTTCCGTTCTAACATAATTGTAAGTTTCCTGAGATCTCTCTGGCCATGCTAAACTGTAAGTCAATTAAACTCTTTCCTTTATAAATTACCCAGTCTCTGCTAGCAGCTTGAGAATGGACTAATGGAACACATTCTCAAGTATGCCATTTTAGATGGACTCAGTTCATCTTTATTGTGTTTCATACCATTTTTCAAAGTAATTTTAGTTTTGTCCCATCTAAAGCATACAAAAATAATGAGTTTTGTTTGTTTGTTTTGGTATTATGTGAGGAAGATCCTATTTGCTATGCAGGAATTACATCATGACTCAAAATTAAGGCATGAAGAATTGTCAGCACTCTGACCTAATTTTTTTAAATAAAAATGTTATAAAAACATTTATAAAAATGTTAATGTATTAATATTTATAAAAATTTAAATGTATAAAAATGTTAATTTATTAATTTTTTTAACATGGCGGGATGATAATGTTCCTGGGTGGAATAACAGAAGGCACATGTATTAATAAGATGTTAACACATAACAGAATTTTTCATTAATAATATAAATAATTTTTAAAATATTACAGAAAGGAGAAATCATGAAAGCTATATTTTCTCTTTAAATTTTTAAATTTAATTAACATTAATTTTCAGAGCAGTTTGAAGATTACAGAAATGGAAAGTATAGCATTTCCATATTCTTACATTCTTTCTTTCCACCATCCCACTCGCTCCTATTAACATTTACATTCGTGTAATACATATTTTACAAATGATGAGCCTATACTGTTACATTGTTGCTAGTCAAAACTGTTAGTTTACATCATATTTCACTATTTGTGTTGTACATTCTACAGGTTTTGGCAAATGTCTAATGATACAGATCCACCATTGCCAATTTCACCACTTTCTTTCACCAAGTTGATTCATTTTGAACTTCCTCCAGCAAGTCTACTCAGAGTTGACCTCAGAGCACTAAATTGAAGTAAGATATTAAATATTTTCTCTCCTCACTCTCTACCTGAAGTACCCAGTGCCCTCTCATGGCCATAGGCTCTGCAGTCACAGATAACATTTTTTCAGAAACAGAAAGCAATTTGTGATTCCTAGCATCCTTCTATGTCTCTCTTTTCAGGAAAGTTTACATTAGAGACTGTTGTCTGAAGAGCTGCCATTTAAGCCCAAGGCATGGGCTGCTTACAGCATTGTTACAGGTGGCTGAGCCCTTAGATCTGTATTTGCAAAGTACAGCACTTTAGCAATGAATGTGCTCTGTTAACTGTCCCGTTAAGATGGTTCTTTTCTTTTAATAGGCTTTAGAAACAACTAGAATCCTATTTCTTTCAATAGGTATTTATCTAGACCCTAGCTGAATTCCCACTCACCAAGTTTTCTCTATAGATTTGGTCCATTGTAGGACCTTGGAAGGTTTGTGTTTTCCTTAACTATTTACTGTTCAGTTATACTTGAAGTTAGTGTTAAAAATACGCTGTTGGTGGGAATATAAATTAGTACAGCTACTATGGAAAACAATATGGTGATTTCTCAAAAAACTAAAAATACAACTACCATATGATCCAGCAATTCCACTACTGGGTATTTATCCAAGGGAAATGAAATCAGTTTATCAAAAAATTATCTTCATCCCCTTGTTTATCATAGCACTATTCACTATAGCAACGATATGGAATCAGCTTAAGTGTCTTCCAATGGACAAAATAAAACGAATGTGATATAAATACATAATGGATTATTATTCAACCATAAAAATAATAAAATCCTGTCATTTGCAGCAACATGGATGAAACTGGAGGTCATTAGGTTAAGTGAAATAATCCAGGAACAGAAAGGCAAATATTACATGTTGCTACTCATATGTGGGAGCTAAAAACATAGACTTCATAAAGGTAGAGCGTACAATGATAGTACCAAAAACTGGGAAGGGTACAGGGGCACAGCGATGAAGACTAATTGGTTAATAGGTACAAATACATAGCTAGACAGAAAGAATAAGCTCTAATGTTTGATAGCTAAGTCAGATGAATATAGTAAGTAATGTGTTGGGTATTTCAAAATAACTAAAAGAGAGGACTTGAAATGATCCCAACACATAGAAATGATAAATACTCAAGGTGACGAACACCCTAAATAGTCTGACTTAATCACTACCCATTTTATGCACGTAAGAAAATATCATATGTACCCCAAAAATTGTGTATTGTCAATAAAAAGGTAGGATATATTATACACTCAGATCACCTGACATAGGCTCTACTCAACATGAACAAGTTTAGCAAACACAAATTTGTCATAGACAAAAAAAGAGAAAGGAACAAATTATTTATATACTTAGAGGAAAAATAACCCAAAAATATTATTGGAAAAATATCATTCCTAAAAGTCAATCAAGTTTGGGCATTTTTAATACAAAAACAGAACAAAACAAAAATTTAACAATGAACTGAGTTCCACTTCAGTCACCAAATTAAAGTAAAATATGGCACACAATAGTATACAGACTTTAGCCTTTAATAAAAATAACATCTTCACTCAGATGCTGTAATTTAAATTAAATGGCTTTTTATAATTTAATTATACAACTCATATAAGGTTGCACATCCTAAAGATGTCAAAATGTGCCACCTTTTGCTGCTAAAATTTCAGTGAGACATTAAGAATTGTGTTAAAGAAAAAAAAGCCTGCCTTCTTGAGTAAGCTGTACATTTTTTGAAGGGTGCTGTTTAAGAAAAATGTCTAATTTTTGTCTGGTTAATCAAACAGTGGGAAGTGTTGTAATGGATAATTGGGCTACCCAGTTTATCATTATAATTTGACATTTACATAGGTCTTTATATTTTCAAAGTGTGATGCAACCATTTTTCTTGATTCCATCAATATTACCTTGAGAGGTAAATTAATTCTTCAATTCACATTCTACAAATGAGCACAAAGCAGCAAAGCGGGATGAAACAAGTCAGATGCGAAACTAAGATAAGAGCTTCTTGTCCTGGCAGGCCTAAGCCACTAGTTTTTGGTCCCTTGAGGACCTCTAAGCCTTTCTGTTTGAAATTTTTCAAAGAGAATTAAGCTGTCAAACACACATTAACAACCAAGGCCTCTCATTTTCTAGCCCAGGTGGTCCAATTAACAGATTTACCCTAAAGTAAAATCGGATATAAAATAAAATGGCAAGTCATGGTTGCTACAGTCTTAACTATCTTTTATTTTAAAACAGACTTCAAAGATTAAAAATAACATGTCTTTACTCGTGGGTAAATTTTTCCTTCCAACTCTTCCTCCTCAGTCTTTTTCTGCTTTCACTAGAACAATATTTCTACTCTGCAAGGTCTACTTGCAAGAATCCAGGAAGTTCTCTGGGTCTGCCACAATGTTACAGGGAAGAAACGATGACCATAAAAATAGCACGTAAATGTGGGGATTGATAGGTTCAGTATTTGACATTTGATTGAAACCTTGATCAGAAAACAGAATACAAATATTTCAGCCCAAGTGTCCCTATGCACGTGTCATTCTCTTCCTTTGATTGCTTGGCATTAAACAACCCCATCACCCTCACCTCACCCCTGCTCACGATGAATGCCTATACACAGAGCTACCGCATGAAGTGGCAGTGTTCTCCCTGCTGATAATAGCAGCTGAAAGAAGCTAGTTCAACTCAGGATGTAAGGATGCACTGAAAGTACTAAATGTTCATTTATACAGTCCATCTGGATGATTAATTTTCAGCATTGAAGGGATCTTAAAAGAATTCAGACATTTAAAATGGAATATTTAAATTTTTTTAGGAGCTTCATTAGGACTAATGCAACTTTTTTTAAAGGACAAGATGTATTGCAAAACATCTAGACTCACATGATCTGGACAGATCACAACCCCACAAAATTAAACTGGATTAATTTATAGTTAGGCTATATGGCAATAACACGCTAGCTGAATAACTTAAATAAAAAGAGCCAACACAATTCTGCTATACATACTATTAGTCTTGATAAATGGCATTTTATGTTAACAGCTCAGAGCGTTAACAATGATGTTACACGTAAAATTATTAAAGAAAAATTAATTTATCATCCTTGGAGAGGAGTACCTTCCAAGAGCAGATTAGAAACTTCATCAATCTAAAATAAACCTACTTACAAATATTGCTTATATGCTTGAAATGCCACTCAAGTACTTCAGTAAAATATGACTTGAGATTTGGCAGTACATATCGGTGGCTGGGCGTCTGTGTGTGCACTCTAAGAGTTAGCTCTTCTAAAATTAATTGTATTGTTGAAGTTGTACACTGATCCCCAGGTTGGAAGACAAATATACAAACAAAAAGATGTAATGAGGGATATAATTTGAAATGAACACTTTTGTATTTATTGAGTTTATTCTCAATATCTCTGGAAAATAATTATGAATGTCATATTGACACTACAGGTATTCTATATGTATTTGTGAAATGAATTATATATGTATATATCAAATGTACTTATATATTTAAATGGAATTTATTAAATTTCATCTTAAATTAACATATTTTTATAATGAATCATGAAATATTATTCTGAACAACAAAGTCCCAGATGCCAAACCTGGGTTGTTATTCATTCTGTATCCATCTACGAATTCACACCTGCATACTAGTTTCAAAATCTTCTCTTGCTACTTTTGTTGACAATTATAAAAACAATTTTAAAAGGATAATATTCTTTCTGATATCTAACTTCTGTAATTTTATTATTTCTCTTAAGAATCACATGGATTTTGTTTTACAATTGAACTCCCCTACCTATTAAAATAAACAAAAACAACACTTTTCGGAACTCTTCACACACTTTCTTGCTCACTAAATTGACTAATTATAAAGTGTTCCATTTCATCTATTCCTGACATTTTCACGTTAATAAATTATCCATGACTTGGGTTTGAATGGCAAAGTTGTATTCAAAAGTAGAAAGACACTCAGTACCTCAAGTCAGGTAGTGAAGCTTATATTTCATGGAGGCAGGACTCTGATTTTTACCAGCGTTTTCTAAGTACATTCACAGTCTAAGCTGTATTTTTTAAAGCATCTATAAATTATAAAAGTGTTGATTTAAGTGTGTGCATCTATAGTTATATGCCTAAAAGCCTGGAAAACATACTGGTGAATGCCATCTCTGCAGGAAGGCCAAAAGGATGCCCTTGAAATTTACTTTAACTACTTCAAAATGACCTGAACCACAAGTCAGGAATGAAAATCAATGTCTATTTACTTTATACGCACAAACCATTGTGAAATTACAAAAGCAATATAAAATGGCTGCCAGTTAATCATTTTCTCTTATTGTATTGCTTTTTGAAATTACAGAATATGTCAAAGAAACAAAGAGTAATTACGTAAGCATTTAACATTAGTTTTCCTAAAGGTGAATATTGATGCGCAGAAATTGGCATGTTTACAAATAAATGCTACCACAAATGCTAACAGCTCTCTTTACTAGTGTTTTCCCTCACACCATACTCCCATACTGTGATTTTAATTCCAGATCCCAGCTGCCTTGTAAATCATGCCTGAACATAATAAAGGGATGAAATCTACTATACTGCTTTAATTTCTCCCAAAGTAGACCTTATTATACCCAGCCCTTCTTTAAGCTCAAAATAATGTTGCTGATGTAGCTAATGATGTTGTGTTTTTCTTCTCAAAACATTGTTTGTCTCAGTGTCTTTTATGATATAAAAAATAACATTTAAGACATAAAAGTCCATAATCATAGAAAGAAAGCAGCAAAAAAGACCTTCAAGATGACTAAGTCTAGAGCAGTGGTTCTCAATCATTTTTTTTTCATTATCACCTTCCAAGGAGAATTTCCAGGTATTGTTATCCTAGTCAACCCTCCCCTCCTGAAATTTAAATATCACAGCTAGACTCTATATCTGTTTATCTACTCTATATATTCTACTCTATATGCTTTATACATAAAAAGTGTAGGGGGTTTTTGGTTCCCCTCAGAAACATATTATGCCCCATTGTGGTGATATCATCTTTGTGTTGAATGTATTTTTCAGTTAAGGAATCATGACTAGAGCTAGTTAAATAATAAGATACTTCTATCACAATGGCATTAGTCAATTACAGTCGGGCAAGAGTTGTACCAACTACCTTTGATAATCACTAGTGTGATATTAAATATTTTATCACAATAGGGAATCTAAGGAAGCAATCTGTTGATTATGTGGATATCACTCTGTTTTTACGCTAATAACTCTAAAAGAACATGTTATTTCTTTCTCAAATCATTTATGACTTCTACTTTTTCCATTCAACTTTTCTGTTTATGGTACTGTTTCACAGCATCTTCCACCAATAACAAATCAGCTTAAGGACACAAAGTATGTAAGAATATATGCATACATGTATAACACATATATAAACACATGCAAACATATTATTCAAAAGTGGAGAAAAGGCTAAATATCGTGGTACACATTCTTCCCTCCTAATGACCAGAGGTCACCATGTGATATGACAAACTGTTCATGATGACATTTAAACATTTTAGTTTTTCATCTGATCATGACAAATTTCTGACTGATGCAATTCCTTTTAGTGCAGCTTCAGTCACAGTGTGGAACCAAACCATTTAATATAACAATATTTGACAATGTAATAGTGGAAGGTTCAGAAGCACAATCAATAAAAATAGATCCTAGATCATAGCAAAAGGCAATCAAACACACTCAAAAGAAGGTAGCTGACTCAGCTCCTTTCCAATTAATCAAATCAATCACTCAAATCCCATGTAAATAATGGCCAAAAAGGATCTCAGAAACTCTACACTAGCAGAAGTAATTTTTTATGACGTGTGTTGGTCTTTTTTCTTCCCAAAAAGGACAATCCTGGCAGGACTTAATTTTCATGGTTACATTTGTATCATAGAGGTTTTTTTGTGGTTTTATGAAAAGGATACGGAGACAGAATCTGGGTCTAGCTTTGATCATTACTGGTTTTCTTTTTCATGGCGAGTTTCAGCCTCTCTGATTCACTCTTGCATTATACATAGGGTTACCATGAGGTCAAATGAGATAATGAATATGATGAGTTATAAAAGCTAATAGGTTTTGTAGGAAGTTTTATTTTATCATCATTGCTATCTTCCTAGGAAGGCAGAAAGTGACTACTTTGCTATTATTTCCTATTTCATATACATATCAGGCAAGATTTTGTTTTACATTTAGTTTTAAGGGTCAATAATAAACTATCAACAAGATATGATTCCAGGAACATAACCTTCATGTCTTGATGACAGGTTCCAAAAGTTACAGACAGTGAATAGTAAGTCAATGAAAAGAATTCTGAGTGTTGATCACATTCCTGCTCATTAACATAGCTGTCAGGCTTTCCCTCACATATCCCAGGTTTCACTTTCTCAGTTTTTCTTATACTGAATAATCATTAAGTGTGCTGCACGGTTCTAAACACTGAACCAGGTGGTAGTAATGAAGAACTGACCATCAAGGGCTCAAGCTGGAGAAAATACTACAGATAGTGGAATAGAGGCTCAAGTGTAATTCATATTCCTGTCCTGAGAGAGAGTGGGGGGGAGGCTGTCCCTTATATTATTCTGGCCAGCCCTAGTGATCACAAAACCCCTTTTAAATTTCCTTAGTGCTCGCATACATTCTACCTTGTGTTATAGCTCTTTGTGGGTATATTATACACCTATGATCACTCTCCCCACTCGATTGGAAGCTCCTAAAGATTAGGGATTACATGTTAGTCATTTTCCTATCCTGAAAATAACAAGAACTACTGTAGCATATACTAGACATTGACAAATGTTTGCTAAGTTAAAATGAATAGAGAAGACACAATTTGAGCTTAAAATTTGCATTGATTTTTTTTGTTATACTTTGTGAACATACGACATTCTTTCTATATTATACCGTATCTTTAAAATTCTCTTATGTACTAGCTTAAAATATAATCGGAATGCGAGAGAGAGAGAGAGAGAGAGAGAGAGAGAGAGAGAGAGAGAGAAAGAGATAGAGACAGACAAAATAGAAGAAATATAGTTCTAATGAAAAAGGGAAGAAAACAGTAAATTTTCCGAAACCCCCATTAGAATTTATCACGGTAAATTCTACTCCTAACCTTTACCTCAGCCTCCCATTTGTAATGATATTGATCTTCTGAGCAGTTTGTTTTAAAGCATGTTTCTGAAGGTTAAATTGGACTGAACAAGTGAATTTCTGCCTTTTAAGATGACAAACTACACACCTGCTCCTTGAGGAGAGAGTTAAAAGAGAGCCAATACAAATTTTAATACAGTTATTCTCTGGCTGGCCTTTTAGCTGACCAAGACTCTGTCTCATCCAAATTAGGTTCAATGTTAGTCTTGCTTTTGACTGTAAAATTATTTCCTATCTTGTTCTAATTTATTAATTGCTAGTCAGCAAAAGACTTCCATGTAACCAAATGTGTTTCACATGGAGGAGCTAGAGGTGAGAAGGGCTTGAGCCTATGATAACACTGCTCCTCACCGGTCTTTTCTAGTCAGGAGCTTCAAATCGATAGGCTTAAGTGTTGTTTCTAGTGACCCAGATCGGAACCAAAAGTTGGAGCTTTTGGCTGAGAGTGCCCGACAGTAATTCATGCATCGTAAACACAGTCTGTCGAGTTGTCCCATGCCTCAGCAGTTTACAGAGAGTACAGATTATTAAAATAGAGTTGGGGCTCGGTTTTTGCTTTTGCTGCTGTCATGGTCTGTTGCTATTGATTTTTTAGGAGGCACAGATACTGTGTCTGTCCACCCAAGGGATACTTTTGGTGCATGGTTGAACTCTACGAAAAAAATGATCTTATTAGTTTATGCCAGTTTTTCTCTAAAGTATGTTTTATATTTTTGCTTCATGCTCAATAAATAATTTGTTTTTATGCACTCATTTTCATGTGTATTACAGATATACGACCAGCACATCAGAACAACAATTTGTTATATCTCATTTCTCAAAATAAGGCAAATAATATTTAGAAATGGAGAAGTTATTGCAGTGAAGCAGGGATTATAAATTTGAGGAAACAATGCTTTGTATGAAAACCTGAAGACTTAAAACCAGGAGGTAGAAAAGCCACTAGAGTAGTTGTATCTTTTGGACCTGTCCTTCCACTTTCCGATATAACAAAGCAAAGTATCATAGGTAAGTATGATCAAGATTAGCATGTGGAGAATTTTCAGAATGAAAATTTTTAAAATATTAATCAGTTAAAGTGACTTGTGAATTTAGATTCAGCAGAAGTTATAATCATTTTCCCCTAAAGCACAACTGCATGCGGTAAAAAAATGAGTATCACATAATTAACCAATATACAAATTTAACGTTTGTTCCTAGGCGTTAGCATCATAAGGAAGCACAATAATCATACTCAGGTTTATCAAAAATATGAACACATTTCCAGGAGGCATTTTTCTAAATCTGACTCAAATGAGTAGGTAAGTTGCTGACAAGTAGCTATATTTTAATTTGATTCCTGACACTGACTTCCAAAGAAAAGAGGGCAAGAGCTCATTCCCCTACTTTGGGTCTCTTCCCATGGCTTTCGACTGCCCTGGGAATAAAGCTGACTGCCACAATGGAATAGAAAGCTCATCGTCATCTAACCCCTACCTAATGGTGCAAGTTCATTCCTCCCATCTACTTTATTTGCTATGATTCACACACCTGAACTTTCTGTGATTCTGGACTAAATTCCTTCTTTTTCTATGATCTTTTTGCATATTCTCTTCGCCAGTAATACTTTTCCCCAAACTCTTTACATATCTATTTTCCTTTTCACTTTAAGGTATATGCTTAAATTCATCTCTTCAAAGAGCCTTATCTAACCATGCTATTTTTTAAGCAGATGCCTTCACTCTGTCTCATACCTTCTCTCTCTGCTTTTTGTTCATTTCTCTCACACATAAGAAACAGTAATTGGCTGTTAATTTCTTTTGTTACGTGTGTCTATACTTGTATTTCAGTCTCTTTTTTCCTTGAAAAGAAGGTTTGATTAGGACAATCTTGTTCACCATATTTTCCCCCTAGCATCCTGCATAGAGTCTGCATACAGTAAGTCTTATTAAATATTTTTGAATGGCTTCATGAAAGTCTATCTTACTGGTGATTTCATTTTAATTATTTTGAATAATCAAATTATCCTAGGTTTTTAAAATAAACTCCATTTCCATCACAATATTAAAAACAAAATGGGACAAATTAGGCTTTATCTTTTTTAAACTGTTCCTACAAAACAAAACTCAGGTCATGATTTTTAGCTCTCAGATTCTGCAACCTCAGCTTTGCATTAGAAAAGTATGATGAATCTCTCTCTTAAACACAAAGTCATACCCATTTAAAACCCTAAACTCAGGGGTGTCAGGAGCCATCCTGCTCTTTATAGTCTTAGCAGTACAGTTTTTCTTTTTGCAATGTGTTTTTTGATTAATTATCCAACTAGTAACTAACCAGTCCTTTCATCAGTTTTCTCTGTTAAAATCTATTTTTCTCTTTGACATTTAAGTTTTTCTATCTTCCTCATGTCAGTTTTTCATCTATCATTTTCTCTTTCATTTTCTTCAAGAAATGAGCCAGTTGGAGAGTATTTTTTACCCTTGTCTTCTATCAGATGTGAAGAAAAAACCTATCTGTTGACATTTTTTTCAGTTCCAATTATGCATTTTGAATTACAAAGTGTAACTTTTAAAAGAAAATATTTTCTTTCTTCACCAATCGATATCATTCCAACTATCTTCTTTTCATAAACTAATTGGTTAATCAATTCAACAAAATCTTGTTCAATACCTACAATGTGATTGACATTGTCTAGGCTCTGGGGAATAGCAGGAAACAGAATATTAAGTCCCTGCTTGACTAGACTTCCAGCTGGGCAGGAACCTGCTGATTAAAACATATGTTCCTGTGCATGCATGCATGTATGACTGCACACCTACACACACACTTGTCTTGCCTGCTGAAATGTGGAAAGTCTATAGAAGGGAAAGGAGAGAATACAAATTGGGAGACAATCCCGCAGTACTTGTCACTATATTTTTACTGCATTTTATTAAGTTTACCCAGGAAATGAAAGAAATGTAAAACTTCCCAAATAATTAAGAATATACTATGTAATCTCTAGGCTTCAGGAACACATGATCCAGTTGGGAAGGAGAGCCAAACACTAATGTAACTAACAATATGACCAGATTTCTTAGCAAGGCGTAATCCCTAAGAAGACAGATTTCCTCACCTCTCTCAACCTCAATTTCAACTAGAATGTGGAATTTACGCTCCAAACATTGACACTTTTCTGAAAAGATACCATGTTATTTCACCATCATGTTTTTGCAAATGCTGTTCCAACATTCCATTTCTCCATTGCTAGCTGCAAAAGTTTTCTTCATTCCTTAAGACCAAAGTAAAGTAATAATCCCTAACACAGACCTTGGTTTACAAGGTACTCAATAAATGGTGTTGAATGAATGAGTAAGCTTAGAAACAAAGACAAGGCTGATAAGATTCTACATCAATGATGCAAATGTGTAAGTCCTGGTAGGTTCAAAGTCAAAGAGGGGGTTCAGAACAAGCAATCATGATGGAGAGGGGCTATTACTAGCAACTGAAGAAAGTTTTTTGAGTAGCAGAAAGAGAATGAAAAGCTATTTTAAAGGAATAACACAAACTTAATTTGGAAGCATATATTTATTTTCTCTATACTTAATATTTGTATTCTGCCTAACACTCATGATTAAATTACAATAAAAAAATGTTCATTTGTACTGAAATGTCATTTATGCCATCTACGGCATATTTATTAAGAAATGATCTGATGCATAAGGTTGGTGACCTTCATTTCCTTGAAGAAAAACACATTTTTTTCTTCACAGATAAGTGGATTTTCCAGATCAAAGTCTCCTGATAAATTGTTGATAGGTTTAATTCTAACTCTGTTAACATTTAACACCTTTTCTGGATATTTATAAAACACAAATTTAAACTATTAACATTTTATATTAACAATGAAGTCCATTGTCTCACAAGACCATTAGCCTAAAATGTTGAGGATGCCAATAGCATAATGTCAGTGACATGAATAACCAAGAAGAGAAATAATAAAGTCAAAGGTTACCTGAGTCATGTCAAGGTAAAAGTTTATGAAAATGAGGTGAATTGATAATTGGATTGATGTGTTCATACCGTTCAGAAAACAGAGTTCATTTTTTTTTCTATTCCAGACAACCTCTGCATAGCTTTATACAAGTTCTATATTTTCCACTATGTGGAAAATGCCAGTCCAAGTCAGAGATCTCTTGCTATAAGGTTAGGAGACCTAATCTGAGCCTTGGAATTGCCTCTGTCTGTAACTCCCTTACTGGAAGACTGAACATGTTAGTGGGGCTGCTAAGCTTCTGCTTTACCTCTACAATGTGAGGAGAGTACAGAGGGGAGTCATGATCTCTAAAATCGGCTTGTGCAGCTCTGGAATTCTGTGAGGTCTGTGTGCTTTCATAAGCTCTTCTGGGTATCTAGGAAAAGATTCCCTTTTTGAAGGGATTTCTCTCAGACTTGGCCAAGAGTGAATCTTCAGGCCTTGGATTGGTTTACCTAAATCTCAGGTCAGCAAATCACTAAACAACAGTTTTTATTAAAATGTAATATCATGACTCATACAAACATAAAATGATCTCTTGCAAAATATTTTGTTTAACTTATTCACTACTGATAGATCCAGTCAGATACTGATCTCACTTCCATAGGTCAATCAGAATTCTGAAATGTATTTGTTTTAAAAAGCAAAATTCTAGAAAGAAAAAACCACAACTAGATAATATATTTGCAGCACATTTTATGATTAAATGGCTGATTTTCTTGATATATAAATATTAATTAAAAAAAACTAAAGAACTAAGAATGTAAGAGCTCTAGAAATAACAGAAATCTCTCATCTCTTCCATATGGAATATCACATTAACTGGGGATAATTTAAGGCATTTCAACAAGTACAGAATGTAGGAGGCAAGTTTCTTATAAAGCTATCCATATAAACCTATCATATGAAGACAAAAAAAAATGAGAATCAAAAACATTTCAGCTGATGAAAACTGCGACTTTACCTGCTATGGTCTGAATGTTTTTGGCCCCCAATCATTTGTTAAGCTTAAACCCCAATGTAATACTGTTAAAGCAGGAGGCTTTCAGAAGGTAATTGGGTCAGAAGGACTACACCATTTTATTAAAAGGGACCTGAGTGAGTTTATTCACCCCTTCCAACACATGAGGACAAAAGAAGGCACTATCTATGACAAAATGGACCCACACTACACACCAATTCTGCTAGGGTCCTGATCTTGGACTTCCCAACTTCAGTAAATAAAATAAATAATAAAAAGCAAAACTCTCTTTTCATGAGGTAATAATCAATTGCATTTCATCAGATAAGATTCATTTGCATGTCTACAGATGAGAATTATTTATGTTTTCTACAATGTACAGTTGTAAAATAGACTGAAAGCACTCAAAGGTGGATATAATACACAGGAACACATAAGATAAAAAAATCAGTAATACTTTGGGAGTATTGTTTACAGACTTTCACAATTTTTCTCTACAGGGTTTGTTCAACTTAATCAGAAAATATTATACCTTTTCTCTTATTTAATATTCTTACAAAATTTAAGGCATCTATTTCCTAACAATATAAATACTGTTAGAATTTTTATATTTGGAGATATGAGGACCTTTATTTCATTTTTTAAGAGTTGTGTTTATTTTAGACAGAATCTTTCGTTGAAGCAAAATGTAAATCACATAAAGGTTGAGTTGACCTGGTTAAAGCTGACTTTTGAAGAATCAGTGTCAGAGTCTACTCAAACTCTTTCCTCATTCCTGAGGTAGCTCCTAAATTTTAGAAATTATGTATGTAAACTTTTGTCTCATTTCGGAACGAAACAGACATTAATTCAAACAGATTCTACTCAATTGTTATGTGATCTTTGGCCATGTGTTTTGACTAACTTGTTTAATATACTAAGAGAATATGTTAAGAGATAACAATTGTGTCTTAATGTTGCTATCAGAGCATTAAGGTATTAGGTATTAGATGTAACTATAGATACAGATAGATAGATATATCCAAAATGTGGAAACAACCCAAATGTCTATCCACAGATGAAAGGATAAACAAAATCTGATGTATACATATAATGAAATATTATTCATTATTAAAAATAAATGAAATTCTGCTCCATGCATGGCATAGGCCAATTTTGAAAGTATTATGCTAAGTGAAATAAGCTAGACACAAAAAGACAAATATTGTATGATTCTGCTTATGTGATATATGTAAAATAGGCAAATTCATAGAGACAGAAAGCAGAATGGTGGTTACGAAAGGCTGAGGGGAGGAAAAATGGGGAGTTATTGTTTAATGGGCACAGAGTTTCTGTATGGGATGATAAAAAAAGAAGTTCTGGAAATGGATACTATCAGATGATAGCACAACATTGTGAATGTACTAATGCCACTGACTTGAACATTTAAAAATAGTTAAAATGTTAAATTGTATATTTTACCACAATAGAAACACAAAAAAATATGTAACGTGCTTATAGTGTCTAATCCTTACTCATATTAAGAAGTATTTAAAAGGTATCTCATCAATATTATTGGTATTTTATTTTACTATTTAATATTTCATTTTACTTACTATTAATGATAAGTTCACACTGCTACTTAGTTATGAACCTCCATCTCTCCTTGCATCTAGATTATTTGGTTCCTAATCTGATATTCTTAATGAGGTCTTATATATTTAACTTTTTAAATAGATCTCTTCTGTCTGTCTCAGATGCTTGGACACATGACTTTATTCTAGCAATTACTTACTTGGTATACTTCCGTCAAATCACAATTACTAATGTAATTTGAAAATAACAATTACAATTTGTTACATACATTGATGAGATAAGTAATTTTTTGGTGAATATCAAGTATCTCTAAGAGTGCTTCACACAGGGTATGTATCTAATAAATATTTATTAAGTGAATAAATATATGTAAACATGTGAACACATAAATTCACCTCTTTTTTTCTGTATTCCCACTAAAATGACATATATAAACAGATAAGTCATAAACCCATGAACTACTGGGAAAAAAGTTATAGAAGGAAAAGATGCCAACAAAATTTTGTAAACTGGACACCTGGCAGTAGATTTAGCTGAGTCAAAAAAGACTAAAGCCTATCTTGTATAGGAGGAAGTAGAGTCATGCCACACTGAAAAACCCCAAAAGGCTCAGGAAGTAGAAACATCAAATACCTCTAAAGACCAAGGGTCAAAAGGCAGCTGAAAACAAGAGATAAATGTCTTTAAAAAGAACAATTAGATGTACAGATTTTAAACTAGGCAAATAATGGACTCACCAACTCACAACAAGGCAAAATATGATTAGTTCGCTTTCTAGAGTGTTAAGTCAGGGAAGGCTTGGACTAGTCATAGATATAGGTAGGGTATAAGCAATATTGAGCAGAGAGATTAGGAATAAGGCTACTTTCCAGTAGATTTTTACAGAATTGTTTTTCATCATTTTGGAACCTCACAATTATAAATAAGGAGGTAGGCAAAGAACACCAGTTATATAAGGAATGACCTTACATAAATGTCTGAGAGGAAAACAAACAAAAAACAGAAAACATAAAATTCAGAAAGGCAGATACTGTTTAAAAAGAAACTTTATGATTCTCAAAGAGACAGAAGATACTGTGATTACAAAATAAGAACACGAACAAGATAGGAGACCCTCTTTTTTACCAAAAAATATGGAGGTAGGCAGGTTGAGACTACTGGACCCAGTCTCAACAAGTGAACTGGCCTTGGGAAGTCTCTTTGATCTCACAGGCCTGAGATTCCTGTCCCTTGACCAGAGACACTGGAACAGCCAAGGGATACTCATGGGAGGATAACATCACACCCCTCCACCCACAAAACATCTGACAACTCTGCTTGGGAAAACAACTCACATTTCCTCAGGCTGCACCAGCAGGGGTCAGTGGAAGCCCCAGCTGCACCAGATAAACCAAGCAGACCAAAATAACATCACCAAGGTTCTGAAAAACTGTCTCTGGGACCATATCCTAGAAAAACGGGCAGACAGCTGTATGCTAATCCTTAACAGGGTGACTGACTGGTAATATAAAAGATTTAAGCAGGATTCAGAATCTCATAACAATAAATTAGTGTCTACCATACAATCAAAAATCACCTGTCATATGAAGAACCAAGAAAAATCACAACTTGAATGAAAAACGACCATCAATTGATATTAACTCCATAGTAAATCACATGTCAAAATTATCTAACAAGAATTTTAAAACAACTGTCATAAAAAATATTCAATAATCTGTTGTAAAATCTCTAGGAACAAATGAAAAAATAGAAAATCTCAGAGAACAAATAGAAGTTACAACAAAGAACCAAATGTAATTTATAAACTTGAAAAAATGCAATAAAAAAACACCAAACAGCTCACTGGATAGGCTCCATAGTAGTGTGGAGATGACATGGGATACTATCAGTCAATATGAAAAATGAACAGTGTAATCCAAACAATCTGAAAGAGAAGAGACTAAAAAAAAAAAACTCAAAATAGCCTCAGGGACCTTTAAAAATTCAAAATAGCCTCAGGGACCTTTAAGACAATAAAAAAGATGAAAGCAACAGACATGAGATCAAAGAAACCCATTAGAAAACCAAGAAACAGTTCCACACAAACGTTATCTTCTCTTTTTTTTTTTTTTTTTTTTTTTTTTTTTTTTTTTTTTACAAAAGTAGAAGAGTCATTCAATGGAGGAAGAATAACCTTTTTACCAAATGCTGCTGGAACAACTGGATCTCTGTAAACAAGACTACGAATTTTGGCCCAAACCTCATCCTTTAAGCAAAAATTAACTCAAAATAGATTATGGAGATAAACATAAAACTATAAAACATTTATTAAAATATAGAAGAAAATATTCAGAAACTAAGCAACACATTCTTAGGTTGACACCAAGATCATAACCTTTAAAAAGAAAAAAATGATAAGCCGGGCGCGGTGGCTCAAGCCTGTAATCCCAGCACTTTGGGAGGCCGAGACGGGTGGATCACAAGGTCAAGAGATCGAGACCATCCTGGTCAACATGGTGAAACCCCGTCTCTACTAAAAATACAAAAAATTAGCTGGGCATGGTGGCGCATGCCTGTAATCCCAGCTACTCAGGAGGCTGAGGCAAGAGAATTGCCTGAACCCAGGAGGCGGAGGTTGCAGTGAGCCGAGATCGCGCCATTGCACTCCAGCCTGGGTAACAAGGGCGAAACTCCGTCTCAAAAAAAAAAAAAAAAAAAAAAATGATAAATTGTGTTTCATCATTTGCACTCAATAAAAGAAAAGCAATTCAATTAGAAGATGGGCAAAACACATGAAGATATTGCAATGAAGAATATATATATAGACTGAAAAGAAGCACATGAAGATGTTCAGCCTCATATTCAACAGGGAATTGCAAATTACAACCACACCACTGCATATCTATATTAAAGACTAAAATAAAAAATAGCGACAACACCAAATTCTGGTGAGAATGAGGAGAAACTGAATCAAAACATACATGACTGATGCAAATGTAAGAATGCAAAAGACAGTTTGGAAAACAATTTGGCAGTTTCCTTTAAAACCAAATAGGTGCCCAGCATAGTGGCGCACACCTGTAATCTCAGCACTTTGGGAGGTTTAGGCAGGTGGATTGCGAGGCCAGAAGTTTGAGACCAGCCTGGCCAAGATGGTAAAACCCTGTCTCTACTAAAAATACAAAAATTAGCCTCGTGTGATGGCATGCACCTATAATCCCAGCTACTTGAAAGGCTGAGGCAGGAGAACTGCTTGAACCCAGAAGGCGGAAGTTGAAGTGAGCTGAGATCATGCCACTGCACTCCAGCCTGGACAACAGAGCAAGACTCTGTATCAAAACAAAACAAAAACTAAATAGGCAATCACCATGCAAACTAGCATCTGTACTTTTGGGCAATTAGAAAAATAAAACTTATATTCACATAAAAACCTGTGTATACATGTTCATAACAGCTTTATTTGTAACAGCCAAGAACTGGAATCATCCAAGGTGCCATCCAACAGTTAAGCACATAGTGGTCTAGCCATACCATGGACTACTACTGAGCAAGAAAAAAAAAAAAAAAAGGCATGAACTATACACCCAACAACTTGGATGAATCACAAAGGCATTATCCTTACTGAACAAAGTCAGTCTTGAAAAAGACACCTATTGTATGATTAAACTTAAATAACATTTTTGAAGAGATAAAATTTTAAGAATACAGGTTAGAGAATTAAGAGGGTCTAAGTTTAGTTATAAAACCGTACTATGAGCCATCCTTGTGATGATGGAACTTGACTATGGTGGTTGAATCACAAACCTACACATATGATACAACAGTGTGTAGAACTAAACACACACAAATGCACTCATATGCAAGCACAATGAAAACTGAACAAATCAGAATTAGTTTGGTGGATTACATCAATGTCAATATCATGACAGTAATATTATACTATAGATTAATAAAATGTTATCACTAGTTCCAAATAATGTATGCACAACTTTCCGTATTTTTTCTTAAAACCGCACGTGAATCTAAATTATCATGATGAAAATTTTGAAATAAAAATAAGAACAGAAGGTACATAAAAATAACATTCAAAAACCAGAAAAATATTTAGAAAATTATAAATGGATATGTAAGGTTTTTTAGGCTGACTGACTGCACCATGGACTACGCCATGGTAACCTCTTTAACCTGCATGTACAATCCAGATAAATTCCTGGAACTAGAAAGTCTGAATTAACTGGAAAACCACAAAAAGGAGACGAATGAGCAACCCCTGTGGTGCCTAATTAACTTTGAGACATTCTTCTATAGTTCCTTCTTCCTGCCTCAACTGATAAGGCAACTGAACTTTGTAACCGACGTTGCTCAACTGATAGGTCAATCTCATGACTCCAGACTTGACAACCCCCTCCCAGATAGCAAAAACCACCCTGAACTATAACTTCTGTAACTTTCCACTGCCTAACCAAAACCTATAAAACCAACTCCTATTCCACCACCCTCCACTGACTCTTTTCAGACTCAGCCCACCTGTACACGGATGAATTAACAGCCATGTTGCTCACATAAAGCCTGTTTGTGGGGTCTCTTCATTTAGAGCAGGCATTTAACATTTGGTGCCCAAACCCAGGACAGGAGTACCCCTTTCAGAGACTGACTCCCTGTCCCTACTCTCCCTCTGTGAAGAGACCCACCTGTGACCTCAGTGCTTCAGACCAGCCCAAGAACCCTCTTGCCACCTTGTCTTCAGGTAAGCAGTCTCCCCTCTTTCTCTCTCTTTTCCTTTAGAGAAAAGGAGACAACTCTGCCCCACTTTTCCTTTAAATCCCACTTTTCCTTTAAATCTCCCTCTCTAAGTAGAGGCAAAGGAGACACCATCCCTGCACTCGAAAACTCCAATGTTGGTCATGAACTCAACTAGGGAAGACTGTCTTCCCTTGGTTCCTGGTCAATCACGGGGATGCCTGCCTTGATCATTCACCCATGTTTACAGCCCAGGATTCAGTGAGGGATGCCTACTGAAAACCTTGGTAGTTGTTCACTCCTTCTCATCTCTATTCTACTCCTTTCCTTAAAACTTACCTCCTGTGCCAGGGGAAATACTCCACTACATATTCCTCTGCCTTTGATTTTAGCCTGTATCCTAAAAAACCTAAAACCTCTTCAACTGTCACCCAATCTGAAACCTAAACGTCTAATTTTTTCTGTAACATGGCCTGGCCTCAATAAACTTATTATCTATGGGCAATATTCTGCCCTTTATTCCTCTGTCTTCATCTCTAGGCTGCATGCTAAAAAACCTAAAACCTCTTCAACTGTCACCCTATCTAAAACCAAAACATTTAATTTTTTCTGCACTACAGTCTGGCCCCAACACAAATTAAACAATGGTTCCGATTGGCCAGAAAATGGCCCTTTCAATTTTTCTATTCATCAAGACCGAGACAATTTTTGTCAATGAATGGGCAAATGGTCTGAGGTGCCTGATGTCCAGGCATTTTCTTCCACTCCAATCCCTCCCTAATCTTTGATCTCAATGCAGCCTGTCCCAAATTCTTCATTTCTCCCTCCCATCCACCCCTCCTACCTCCACCAGTAACAGAATTCCCCTTTCCCTTGAACCTTCTGACCTTTTTCCTCCCCGTCTGTTCAAACCAGATCCTTATCTAGGCCCAACCCCCTACCCAAAGCCTGCCACCTCTTCCTCTGCCCACAACCCCCTTCCTTGTGCCCCTCTTGTTACTTCCCACCTCATACCTGGTCCGGCTTACAGTTTAGTCTTATGGCCAACTCCTCCACTCCTGCCCAACAATTCCCCCTTTGAGAGGTGGCTGGAGCCAAAGGCATAGTTAGGATGCACGTTCCTTTCTCTTTAACTGATGTTTCCCAAATCGACCAACAGTTAGGCTTCTTTTCATCAGATCCTCCAATACTTAACCCAGTCTTATAACCTCACCTGGAGTAACTTAAATGTCATCCTTATTTCTACTCTCACCCCTTAAGAATGCTTATTACCCAATCAGCTCCTGACATTAAAAATGCTACAGAAATAAAAATCTGGCCCTCAAACCCCACAACAGGAATTAATCAACCTTGCCTTCAAGGTGTTCAATAATACGGAAGAAGCTGCTTGTCGGCAGCACATCTCCAAACTACAGATTGCCTCTGCTGTAAGACAAAGGCCAGCCACACCACCAACTTACAAAGACTTCAAAGTGCCCAGACTGCAGAGTCCAGCACCCCCTGCCCTGGACCTTGCTTCAAGTATGGGAAACCTGGCTACTAGGCCAAGGAATGCCGGCAGCCTGGGATTTCTCCTAAGCCCTGCCCCATCAGTCCGGGCCCCCACTAGAAAGTGGGACTGTCTGACTCACATCACTGTGGCTTGGCAGGTGAAGACTAATGCTGCCCAAACATCTCGGAAGCCCCCTGGACCATCATGAATACGGAGCTTCAGGTAATTCTTACAGTGGAGGGTAAGTCCATCCCTTCTTAATCAATACAGGGGCCACCCACTCCATGCTGCCTTCATTTCAAGAACCTGTCTCCTTGGCCTCAATAACTGTGTGGGCAGCTGAAGTGCTTCCAGGCAAGGCTTCCAGGCCTCACAAAACTCCCCAAGTCTGGTGTTGGTTAGGCCAGCACTCCTTTCCACATTCTTTCCTAATCATCCCCACTTGTCCAATCCCCGTTAGGCTGAGATATCCAAGCAAAACTGTTTGCCTCCTTAACTATTCCTGGGCTAAAACTACACCTCATTTGCCACCCTCCTCCCGAAACCTGTACCTCCATCAATAGCTCCCCTTATGTCCCTCTACCTTAACCCTAGGGTGTGGGACACCACCTCTCCATCCCTTGCTACAAGTCACTAACCCCTCATCATTCTCCTAAAACCTAACCACTCTTATCCCACCCAGTGCCAGTACCCCACCCCCGCACAAGCCTTAAAAGACCTAAAGCCTGTTAATACTTATTACGACATGGCCTTTTACTTCCCACTAACTCTCCTTGCAATTCCCCTATCCTACCTATCCAAAAATTAGACAGATCCTACAGGCTGGTCCAAGACCTCCACTTCATTAGACAAATTGTACTTCCCATCCATCCTTCCCTTATACCTTCCTATCTTCCATAGTCCCTTTCACAACTCACTATTCCATTCTTGACCTGAAAGACGCCTTTTTCACCATCCCCTTACACTCCGCCTCTCAGCGTCTTTTTGCCTTTACTCGGACTAACCCTGACACCCACCAGTCCCAATAGTTAACCTGAACCGTTCTTCCCCAAGAAGCTATCCCCAAGGCTTCCGAGATAGCCCTCGTTACTTTAGTCAGGCCCTTTCCCAGGATACGTTCACTTCTGGATACCAGGCTTTGCCCTCCTAACCAAACCACTTTATAGACTTACAAAAGGAAACTTAGCTGACTCTATGGACCCCACATTCTTCTGCCTTTCTATCTTTCATTCTCTAGAGAAAGTCTTAGAAACACTCCTACGTTAGTCCACTCCTCAACTCTTTCCAACTGTTCTCTCTTCACACAATAGAAATAAAAGGCTGTGCAGTCAGGGTTCTTACACAAGAGCCAGATCCATGACCAGTCGCCTTCTTATCTAAACAGCTTGACCTCACAGAACTAGGCTGGCTGTCATGTTTACACACCACAGCCACTACGGCTGAAATACTCCTAGAATTCTCTAAAATGACAGGCTATGTTCCACTTACTCTCTATAGCTCTCACAACCTCTGAAGTTGTTTCCTCTTCACACGTCACACACTTACTTTCAGCCTGTCACCTTCTCCAGCTTTACACATTCTTTATTAAAACCCCCACAGTAACCATTGCTCTTGGTCCTGACTTTAACCTAGGGTCTCACTTAATACCTAACAGAAATCCTGAACCCCACGACTGTTATCTCCCTAATCCATAAAGCATCTGCCCCATTTTTCCATATTTCTTTTTCCTATTCCAGACCCAGACCACACATGGTTTATTAACAGCAGTTCCTCTAAACCCAGTCAGTTGGCACTGGCCAAAGCTGCTTATACTGTTGTATCTCACTCACTCATTACCGAGGCTGCCACACTCCCCTCTTCTACCACTTCTCAGCAAGCTGAACTGATTGCCTTAACCTGTGCTCTTACTCTTTCCAAAGGACATGTTAATATACATACTGACTCTGAATACGCCTTCCACATCCTATACCACCATGCTGCTATATGGGCAGAAAGGTTTTCTCATCACACAGGGGTCTTCTATTATCAGTGCCCCCTTAATAAAGGCCCTCCTTAAGACTGCTCTCCTCCCAGCCAAGGCCAAAGTTATCCACTGCAGAAGACTCAGGATTTGAGACACTCTTAAAGAACTCAAGGGTATAGCCCCTTTAAACTCCTATACGGCCACACCTTTCTGCTTGGGCCTAACCTTATTCCAGACACCAGTTCTCTTGGTGACTATCTTCTAGTCCTCCCATAGGACAGACATGAAATCCACCAGGCTGCTAATTTCCTCTAACCCACTCCAGATACCTGGGCATATGAGAACACCCTAGCCAGAAGGTCAGTCCTAGTTAGAAGTCTAACACCTTGGTCTCTTCAGCCTCAGTGGACAGGACACTTCCTGGTCATCTGTAGCACCCCCAACCACTGTCTGTCTACAAGACCCTCCCCAGTGGGTCCATCATTCTAGGAAAAAGCTGTGTCTATTAGACAAGCAGCCTGACTCCTTTGCCTCCTTTTGGAAGTTGCAAATACTCTCCCCCACTTCTCTTAAACTCACCCGTATCCCTGAAGAGGAAGTATAACCCTATATAAACCTAACATACCTTGTACTTTCATTAGGCATCTTTTTCCCTCTTGCTGCTCCCTTATGCATTTCCCAGCAATCACCTAGTGGAATTCCCTGAGGAGACTTCCCACCACCTCCCACCACCTCCTTTACACCAAGGAACACAAAGATGTCACCCACGTTACCTCCAAGCCGTCACCTCCAAGCCCTGTCACCCACGTTAACCAAGAAATAGGAACGTACCAGCTTCGCATTACGGAAAGGCCCTCCCTAATTACTAGCACTCTTAAGAATGACAACAGCAAGTTTAGGCTAGGTAGGCATTTATCCTGTCTCTCACTCCATCCTTACCTGCCCTACTCTTACTCATTGGTCTCTCCTCCAGACCTCTTCCTGCCTGTTTATACCTAGCCTTGTTAATGAAAATGAATGGTTACTCATAGATACCAAATGGTTCCTCATACCCCATGAAAACAAAAGCTCTCCCTCCACACAGTTACCCTACCAAACCCCGCTACGACCTTTAGCAGCTGCAGCCCTTGCCAGTTTCCTTGGCATTTGGGTCCAAAGTCCCAGTCCCCTCAGAACACTTTCTCACCTTTTCAGTTTACACTTCCAGTTCTGTCTAAGGCAAGGACATTTTTCCCTCTGTAGTTCTTCTTATATCTGCCTTTCTACCAACTGAACAGGCACTTGAACCCTAGTTTTCCTTACCCCCAAAATTCAGTTTGCCAACTGAGATGAGAGCCTCCCTGTTCCCTTTGTGGTCCCGACATGACACAAGTGGGTCATTCAATTGATCCCCTTTCTTGTAGTGTTAGGAATTACTACTGCACTCAGCACAGGCATCGTAGTAGACCTTACTACTCCATTCGTCACTTTCTGCAGCCCCTCTAATGATTTCTCCGCTAGCATTGCACAGTTAACTCAATCACTATCCTTCAAGTTCAAGTAAACCCCCTAGCTGTAGTTGTGCTCCAAAACCACAGAGGTCTTGATTTACTGACAGCTGACAAAGAAGGACTTTGCCTATTCTTAAATGAAGAATGTTGTTTTTATGTAAACCAGTCCTGCATCGTATATGATGCCATCAATAGATTAAAAGATAGAGCCCAAAAGCTAACCAGGCAAATAGTTATCCTAGGCCTAGCTGGCCACCTTCTAACTGGGTATCATGGCTCCTTCCATTAGCAGGCCTCCTCACACACATTTTTCTCCTTCTCTTAGACCTTTCTCTTAGTTGGACCTTGCCTTTTCTGACTAATATCTCAATTCCTACAAATTGTATACAAGTGATAACCAATCAGTCATTATGACAAGTGCTCTTTCTAACAACCCCACAATACCACCCCTTGCCCTGACATCTCCCAGCAGTCTAAATTCTTTCCCATTTTTAAGTTTCTGTACTGCCCCCAATCCCACTCAAAGAAGCCCTGAGAAACATCACCCCGTCACCCTTCTGTGCCAACCTTCCTAATCTTCCACTGCCCTCCGCTCTTCTTTTTCCTTTTTATTACTAATATAAAAAAGACAGGAATTTAAGTTCTTTTAGACTGACTGACTGCACCATGGACTACACTATCATAACCTTTGTGACTATGCATGTACACTCCAGATGAGTTCCTGGAACTAGAAAGTCTGAAGTAACTGAAAAACCACAAAAAGGAGAATGACCAAACCCTGCAGGCCTAATTAACTTTGAGACATTCTTTTATTGTTCCTTATTCCCACCTCAACTGATAAGGCAAATGGACTTTGTAACCAACCTTGCTTAACTGACAGGTCAACCTCGTGACTCTAGACTATATAACCGCCTCCCAGCTTGCAAAATTCTCCTTGAACTGTAACTTTCCACTGCCTACCGCAAAGCTATAAAACCAACTCTTATCCCACCACTCTCCGCTGACTCTCTTTTCAGACTCAGCCAACCTGCACCCAAGCGAATAAACAACCATATTGCTCACACAAAGGCTGTTTGGGGGGGTCTGTTCATTCAAAGCATATTTAACAAGATACCAGTAATTCTACAGAAAAGTTGAAAATCAACAGAAAAGTTGAGCTAAAAATGATTTAGCAGCTCTGTCCAAGAGATTGAACAAATAAATCCAGAAAAAGTGAAAAGAAAATATATAGAGGAAACTTTAAAGAAATAAAACAATACACATTTCTAGCATTGAAGATCTCAATCTCCAGAATAAACGTGATATATATATATATATATATATATATATATGCACAGAACAATGCATAAAAGAGACCAGCAACAAGGCACACGATTATAATTTTTCAGAAACACTAAAAGACAGGAGTCTGAAACAGTTTATTTGGGAAAAAAAACTCTAAGTCACATAAAAGATTAAGAATCAATATGACATAATTTTCATTGAGAAGCTAAAAGATGTAAAATAATAATAAAATGTCGGGACACCAAGCTTAACCACATCAAACAAAAAGTTAAGCTGGGGAACTGAGTCATGGAAAAAACAAAACTAAACAAACACTAACTTCCTTTTGTTCCTGAATAGATGTAGGTTCACATGCTGACTAATCTTATGTAAAATGTAGATTTACTGAGAATGAGAAGTATGCATAGTTGACTTCCTCCCACTTTCATTTTTTCACATGTATAATGTAAATTCACTGAGTTGAGTGCTAATCAAAGCCTCACATGAATAAAACCACTTGTTCCACTGCCTAATCTCCCTCCTTTTTCTTTTTTCCTCTTTAAATATTGAAGTTTCCAAAATCCACTTTGGAAAAAGTACAAGACACAGATCTTGTACTTCTTTTTCACTGAGCACATCCTCAACCTTGGCAAAACAAACCTCTAAATCAATTGAGATTTGTATTGGTCACGTTTTGGTTTACAAAGACAATCAGGTAATTCCTACAAAAGGGAAATGTCATGCAGTCTAGAATTCTACACTTAGCTAGACAAGCATCAAATTAAACAAAGGAATTGTGGCATTTTCAGGCATTTAAGCTCTCAAAAAATTTAAACTGCCCTGCAACCTTTTTTAGTAAGCTGCTAAACAATGTGCTTTACTGAAACAAGGCAATAAGCAAAAGGAAGTCATAGCATCCAGCAAATAGGATCCATCTCTCAATCTCTCTCTCTCTCTCTCTCTCTCTCTCTCTCTCTCTCACACACACACACACACACACACACACACACACACACTCTGAAGAGAATTCCCAGGATATTCAAAACCCACCAAAGACAAAAGATTCTGATCCAGATCAGAAGAGAGTAAAACACTCTGATAAAAACCCCTCAAAAACAAAATTAAACAGAGTTTAAATGATGTGCTTGACCACAAAAAAAGGCTTCTTTCTCTGTCAGACTTCTGGAATTAGTGATATATAAGATAAATATAAGCAAATGATCACAACAGAGTGAACACATTCCAGTACAACACATGGCTGAGCTTTAGAAAATATAGATATAAGCAAAATAATGTAATTCCTTAATTTCTGGGAGGTTGGAGGGTTGGAAATATCGAGAATGTGTGTGTTAAAAGTGGGAGTGGATAATACGGTTAGGCTTTGTGTTCCCACCTAAATCTCATCTGTAATTGTAATTCCCATAATCCCTATAATCTTCACATGTCAAGGAAGAGACCAGTAGAGATAACTGAATAATGGGAGGCAGTTTCCCTCATGCTGCTCTTGTGATAATGAGTATGTTCTCATGCAATCTGATGATATTATAAAGGGCTCTTCCCCTTTCACTCAACACCTGTCCTTCCTGCCACCATATAAAGAAAATGCCTCGCTTCCCCTTTGCTTCTGCTATGATTTTAAGTTTCCTGAGGCCTTCCCAGCCATGCTAAACTGTAAGTCAATTAAACTTCTTTCCTTTTTAAATTATGCAGTCTCAGGAAGGTTTTTTGTAGCAGTATGAAAATGGATTAATATAGTAAATTGGTACCACAGAAACTGGGATGCTGCTACGAAGATATCAAAAAATGTGGAATCGACTTTGGAACTGTGTAAGAGGCAGAGACTGGGACAGTTTGGAGGGCTCAAAAGAAGACAGGAAGATGTGAAAAAGTTTGGAACTTCCTAGAGACTTGTTGAATGCCTTTGATCAAAATTCTGATAGTGATATGGACAATGAAGTCCAGGCTGAGGTAGTGTCAGACAGAAATGAAGAACTTCTTGGGAACTGGAATAAAGGTGACTCTTGCTAAGCTTTAGAGATCAGTGGCATTTTTTCCCTGCTCTAAAGATCAGTGGAACTTAGAATTTGCAAGAGATAATTCAGGGTATCTGGCAGAAGAAATTTCTAAGCAGCAAAATGTTCAAGAAGTGACTTGAGTGCTCAAAAAAGCTCTGTGATATGCATTCACAAAGAGATGGTTTGGAACTGAAACTTACGTTTAAAAACAAAGCAGGGCATAAAAGTTTGGAAAATTTACAGTCTGACAATGTGATGGAAAAGAAAAACCCATTTTCTGAGGAGAAATTCAAGACAGCTACAAAAATTTGCATAAGTAAACAGGAGCAAAATGTTAATCACCAAGACAAAGGGGAAAATGTCTCCATGGCATGTCAGAGGTCTTCATGGCTGCCCCTCCCATTAAAGACCCAAAGACCTAGCAGAGAAAAAATGGTTTTATGGGTCAGGCCCAGGGTCTTGCTGCTTTGTGTAGTCTTGGAACTTGGTGTCCTGCATCCCAGCTGTGGTTAAAAGTGACCAATATACAGCTCAGGCCACTGATTCAGACCATGCAAGCCCAAGCCTTGGCACTTCAACATGGTGTTGGGTCTTTGGGTGCACAGAAGGCAAGAACTGAGGTTTGGGAACCTCTGCCTAGATTTCAGATGAGGTATAGAAGTGCCTGAATGTCCAGGCAGAAGTCTGCTGCAGGGGTAGAGCCCTCATGGAGAACCTCTGCTAAGGCAGTGCAGAAAGGTAATGTGGGATTGGAGTCCCCACACAGAGTACCCACTGGGGCACTGCCTAGTGCAGCTGTGAGAAGAGGGCCACCATACTCCAGACCCCAGAATGATAGATCCACAAAGCTTGAACTTTGCACCTGGAAAACCCACAGAAACTCAATACCAGTCCATGCAAGCAGCCAAGAGAGAGGCTGTATCCTGCAAAGCCACAGGGACAGAGCTGCCCAAGGCCATGAGAGGTCACCTATGGCATCAGTGTGACCTAGAAGTGAGACATGAATTCCTAAGAGATCATTTTGGAGCTTTAAGAGTTGACTGCCCTGCTGGATTTCAGACTTGCATGGGGACTGCAGTTCCTTGGTTTTGGCCAGTTTCTCCCATTTTAATGAGAGCATTTACCTAATGCCTGTACCCTCACTGTATGTTGAAAGTAACTAACTTGCTATTGGTTTTTCCAAGCTCATAGGCAGTAGGGACTTGCATTGTCTCAGATGAGATTTTGGACTTGGACTTTTGGGTTGGTGCTGGAATGAATCAGTACTTTGGGGCACTGTTGAAAAGGCATGATTGGTTTTGAAATGTGAAAGGAACATGAGAGTCATGAGGAGTCAGGGGCAGAATGAGATGGTTAGGTTTTGCGTCCCCACGCAAATCTCATCTTGAATTGTAATTCCCACAATCCTCATATGTCAAGGGAGAGATGAGGTGGAGATAATAGAATAATAGGGGTGATCTTCTCCAAGCTATTCTCATGAGAGTGAGTGAGTTCTCATACAATCTGATGGTTTTATAAGAGGCTCTTCCCCTCTTCCTTCTGCTCTCCTCATTGCTGTCACCTTATGAAGAAGATGCCTTGCTTCCTCTTTGCCTTCTGCCATGATTATTAGTTTCCTGAGGCCCCTTTGCCAATTGTGAGTCAATTAAACCTCTTTTCTTTATAAATTACCCAGTTTGGGTAGAGTAGGAAAATGAACTACTACAGTGGGAGTGGGAGATAAATTATGAAAAAAATGTCAAAGTATCATCTTTCTCTTGTAACAATCAGTAGAATATATCTGCAATTTAAAAATGTTTAAATAGCAGTACAAATAGATTTTTATATTTTTATTGATTGATTTGTTTTATCTCTCAATGGTATTTTTATGTACCACTTTGTTATAAAATGTTTTATATGTAAAATAGATTGAATAATATAATGAATTTCCATGTATTCATCAAATATGGAGGTAAAGAGCAGAAAGAACAAGTATTGGAAATAGGGAGAGGTGGAGCAGAAACTGGTATTTTTAACTGTATGCCATTTAGCACTATCTTAAGTTTTAACTACTTATATCTCTCATTTTAATTACATAATTATATAAAAATAATGCAAATAATTTTAGAAACTGAAAAAGCATAAAAAGATTAAAATTGGCCCTGCATGGTGATGACTCACACCTATAATCCCAGTACTTTGGGACGCTGAGGCAGGAAAATCACTTGCACCGTGGAGGCAATAGTTGCAATGAGCTGAAATCTCACCTCTACACTCCAACACTGTTGATAGAGTGAATAAGACTGCATCTCAAAAAATAATAATAAAAAAAGATTGAAATTACCCCTATAATCCTGTCACCCAGAGGGTATCACAGCTGAAATGCCAGTTTATTTTCTAAAATTATAGTGTAAAGCTCAAAACTAAAATAGTTGATTCAAACAAACACAAAACCTTCAATTGTCAGATCTAAAATCTTCCTTTGGAAAATACTCTTAATATACAAGCCCTCTTTGGAAAACTCTAACATTACAATTGATATCACAATTGACACTGGGGAAATCTTGGCAGGAACTGAATTGAGTAGCTTGGAAAGGAATCACCCACAGCTGTCCTTGACTGGATGTATCCAAATTTGACCATTAAACATTAGAAAAACAGAGGGCCCACTAATTGAGTATGATAATCAGCAGCCTACCTTAGAGTCACATTTGTGAAAGTTAATTCAGTTTGATTAAGCCTCCAAACCATCACTCTTAAGCTTGAAGCAATATTTCATGACTGCTATTTCTCTCTAATGGATTACATTATGACCTATGAGTTTTAGTCTTTTTAAATTTGAAAATGTTATATATATCTTATCACCAGTTACTTTTAGCTCTTATCTTTAAAATGTTACAACGTAACTGCAAAATTACTATACCCTAATATCCCATCTACAGAGATAAGAGGTTTCACCATAAAATCTCATTCTATTTTGCAAGTCATTTATAAAGATACTGGCTGTTCCTTTTTTCAGATGACCATTGATTTAAAGAGTAGTTAAAATGTCCCATTCTTTTTCTTTTAACAGAATTTTGTCACTTCTTTGCCATTGAAGAATAACCTAACTTATCCACTAGACTTGGGTTTAAGATGTTAATTTTCATATTTAATGTTTCTATCAATGACCCTGTAGTGTGGAAACTATTTTAGACCTGTCTGCAAGAGTAGCTATTTCTATTTAGGGATGGCAAGTTTATTGAGGCCTTTTGCAGTTTGGGACCATTTCTAAACATCTCTGTTAGTCCTAAGAATGAAAATATTGTTTTCACAATACAAACTCAAGAAAATGCAGAAAAATTAGCCTGTCAACACTTTTCTTGTTAGATTTGTGTTTGATACTTGGTGCTATTGTATAAATTTCCATAACTTATGCAAACAATGTAAGCAAATCACATGTCAAAAACCATCATATTAATGATACAAGATTCTCTTGAACACTGATGAATTAGCATCATTTTAAAAAACTGGATATATAAATATATATATAAGCACACATAGATTAGTATTTTATACTATTAGTAGTACTCTATCATCCCAGAAGTTATATATTCTAATGAAATAAGCTATTGGTCTTGGAGGATTCAAGATGGGCACTAAAAGGGTGGGGGCACAGATAAGGATACCTACTAACGAGCTATTTCACCTAACAGAGGCATGGTTTGAAAATTACACCTAGAAGGGCATTAATTAGGACAGAAGAACTGTATCACTACAAAGATTCTATATATGCAGTATTTTTATTATCAGTTTCTATCATAAGTCTTATATTAGTCACATTTTGAACATATACTATTTTACCCAATTTGAGAAGTCTAGATGTAACATTTTGATTTTGTGGGCTGAGAATATGTCATAATTTGAGCAAATCTGTAGCACATAGGGGTTCATATAATGCTTATTTCCCTCTGCATCACCACCCATTTCATTCTTTTTTGTTGTCTCCTTACCCCAGAGAAATAGAAGCAAACTTCAGTAGATGCTTCTTTGATCAAAAACACATAATGGTATTACAAAGCTACCGCAAAGCACATTGCATATAAGAGCTCACTACGATTAAAACTCACAAGCAACCACAAGTATTTTCTGTTTTAGTTCATTCTGGAAAAAGAAAATAGCTAAAAATTACCACCTTTTTACCCATACCTGTCTCTCTTTTTGGCTCTAGACTGTCATAGCTAGCTGCAAATTCAATACACATCTCTCATTCAATGTACGCCTAAAATTTAACTCAGAATATTCTACCCAATTTTGCCCCAACCACCTTAGTAAACGACAGTGTCTGAAGTAGAAACCTGGGAATCACGGTAATTTCTATATTTCCCAAAACACCCACATCAAGTTCAAGCTACCTACTATATCATCATGCTCATCACTCAAGTCCAGTTCACCATTCTATCATCTAGAATACTACAGTGGACCTCTAAATGTCCCTTTTGTGCTTGAAAAACCCTCAAAGGCTTCTCATTATTCCTAATAAAAAGTCTGAACTAACAAAAACTACAAGCTTTTGTGTGACCTGGTCCTTGCCTACCTCTCTCGACAAATTGTTTTGCCACTCTAACTTACTCTTTCAGATAAACAATCTTTCTTTCTGTTTTTCTATTGTGCTGTCTTGTATTATGTTGTTCTACTTTGTATTGTGCTTCCCACATGCTGTCTCCATGTCCCAAAGGCTCTAGTGACTCCATTTTCTCCCTGCTAGCTTTTGGGTAAGTCTTATACATTCTTAAGTGACCATTAGACCAACTGTCATTGCCTTGTCTCCTCAGACAAGACGTGCCTTTCATGGTTATGCCAAGACTCTCTATCTTCCTTCTCAGTAACTCTACTTGAAGTTTTGCATTGATTATTTAGTGTCTCTGTCACTGGTTAGACCAATGGTCAGCAAATCTTTTCTGTAAAGAACCAGTTAGTAAGTATGTCAGGTTTTCCCAGGCATACGGTCTCTGTTAAAACTACTCAACTTGGCTCTTGTGAAAAAGCATCCATAGACAATACATTAACAAATTAATGTAGCTGTGCTCCTGCAGCCTGTGGGTCATAGGTTGTCCATTCTGTCATTAGATTATAAAATCCATGAAGGCACTGAGCATATCTGAATTTTTCACTGTTGTATCTCAGTTCCCACTGCAATGTTTGGCATGCAATAGGCATTCAGTACATATTAGATGAATGAGGGTCAATAAATCAACAAGATTTTGGATCAATATTAATCAGTTATAAGCTTATATCTATATTTTCGTCTGTGCTTCTAAGCTATAAGACAGTAATTGTTTGACAAAGAGATTACTCTTAAACGATCCAGTCATTATTCAGATTTGCTCTTGATATGCTTGACAGTTTCAGACAAGCTCAAAGCACAGAAATTTAAGTAAATTAGTGAGGGAGTCTCTACTTGCTCAGAAGATCCCTTAAACAAAACAAGAAGTTTAAAGGAGAATGAGAACTCCTTACAGAAAAAAATCATGCTCCAGAATTCCATTTTCACCTATCCGGAAAACGGAAGCAGCAACTAAGAAATCTTCACTTTTTAACTTGTGGGCTAAGCATGTAAGTATAGAAAAAGTAATTATTAGAAAAAATAACAAACACTTAACAAAGCTCAACAAGGAATCATCAAGACATTCACTCCAAATTATACCTGAGAACTTCAGTAGCAGCCAATTAGTCACTTAAGCTTCACTTAGAAAGGTTTGTATACAGAAAAGAATAGTTTCTTGGGCTTCCAGTCAAGATGCTAAATTGAGTATACACAGGTTTATTTATCACTTCTCAGTTAAGATTGTTTGGAACCAAGAGAAAACTCAGTAAGATTTAAAGCCATATGACTGTGGGGAAATGAGACTGGATGTATGCCCTAGGGACTGAGGCTTTAAGCCAATCTTGGAAAGACAGTAGATTCAGGAGATGCCATCACTAGTCAAAAAGCACTGGGCTCCCTGCATAGAGCTTGGGCCTAAACAAGGGATATTACTTATATAAACAGTGACTTGAAATTTCAGGAGCCAAGCTGTAGCAGTCTCAAACAAAAAGCTTACCCAGGGCACATGTGGGAAAAGAGAACACCCATACTATAAGAATCACAAGCACATGCACTGATTACTATGGGGGTCTGAATTGATCCCACGTTTTAGTTACAAAATTACTGAACTGAGAAACAAATCTAAATATTGATTCAGCTCTAATGAAACCTACAGTGTCTCATGAAGTGAGAGTGAAGAATTCTCCAGAATACATATAAGAAAAAGAAATACACAATGATTCCATAAAATAGGGTCCACAGAATCAATAAACTGGGAATTTACAAAGAACCAAAAAGGGATTTTTAAAATAAATACATTTCAAAAGGGCAAAAATTAAATCCATAAAGAGAAGATGCCTTAAAAGAATGACAGGCAGACACAGAAGCAAATCAGAAAAATCAAAATTAAATATAAAATAAAGTCTTTGAAACAAAATAATAACTAAAACTGTAGAGATGCTAAAGAATAAGTTACTACAATGGGAGATCAAGTCTCAGAGTGGAACAGAAAGCTATGTAAACATAAAAACTATAAAACAGAAGGTAAGAACTATTACTTTTTATGGTATGAGAGAATGGAAAATAAGTATTTATATAATAGAGAATGAAAATTTTCCATAGTTGAAGATATAATTCTTCAGCCTTTGTTTCCAGAATTCCAAGGATGGTTTTTAGAAATTCTACCCAGACATAAAATTATTAGAATAACTTCTTAAAATTTTCCAAATGGGGGGAAAAATCAGTACTAAGAAACTGATACCTGGGATGAGACACATCAGAATGAACACAAGTCCAGTCAGAATGGATAGCAAACTACTTACCAACAAAAATAACAATGAGATGAAATGGTATAATAAAATCACCAAGGGTTAAGGAATATATTTATCAAACTAAAATTTTACAAACAAGTACAACGATGAAATAAAAACATTTTGGACATAAGATTTTTCAAAAGTATTTCTACACACAAGTGTGCACTGAAGGGACAATTAAAGGATATATTTCTTGAATAATAAAAATGATCCCATAAATGGAGGATCAAGAGAAAAAAGTGTATGAAAATAAAATTTTTGGCTCAGCACATTGGATCATGCCTGTAATCTCAACAGTTCAGTAGGCCAAGACAGGTCAATTACTTGAAGTAACAGTTCAAGACCACCTAGTAAACATGGTGAAACTCCATCTCTTACTAAATACAATAATTAGCCAGCCAAGGTGGCACATGTCTATAATTCCAGCTACTGGAGAGGCTGAGGCATGAGAATTTCTTGAACCTAGGAGACAGATGTTGCAGTGAGCCAAGATCATGCCACCGTATTCCAGCCTGAGTGACACAGTGAGACTTCTTTAAAAAAAAAAAAAGAAAGAGAAAGAAAAAGGAATTTTTTTATAATTCTATCAAACATTTAAGAAATACATCGCCCAAATTTTCCACAATGTCTTCAAGAAAATAGAAGCAAAATCATTACTTCCTAACTCATTCTATGACGCCACAGTACCCTAATACCCAAAGAGACAGACATTACAAGAAAAAACTACACTCTGTCTTCCATAAACATAAATGCAGAAACCTTAAACAAAATATGAGTAAATTATATCTAACAATATGAAAAAAATTACATGCTGTGACCATGTAGGATTTACACAGGTATGCAAGGCTAGTTCCACTTAGAAAAATCAATGTAATTCATCAAATAAATTGAAGAAGAAAAATCACAGAATTTTATCAGTAGCTGCAGAAAAAGCCCTGAATAGAATCCAATAGGCAATAATGATAAAAAGTAAAAACTGATCTGAAAACAAGGAATTGAGAGGAATGTCCTCAACCTGATAAAAAAACATCTACAAGGAACTGACAGATACTTTTCTATTTCGTGATGACAAATTAGATACTTCCTCCATAAAATCAGTAATAAGATGATACTTCTCTCACTACTGCTATTCATCATTATACTGAAAGACCTGGCTAATGCAATAAAACAAGAAAAGGAAATAAAATACATGCCAATTAGGAAGAAGGAAAGAAAGTTATCTTCGATCACAGAGAATATTATTGTCTATGTAGAAAATCTCAAAGAAATAATATCCCCAAAGTAATAAACGATTATAGAAAGGTAGGAAGATATCAGTTTAATATATGAAAGTTAATTTCTTTCTTATACAATAGCAATGAATAACTAAAATTTGAAATTAAAAACACAATGCCATTTACATTAGCACCAAAACAACAAAATGACTTAGCAGCAAACTAGCAAAATATGTATAAGATCTATACAAATGAAACTAAAATATACTGATGGAAGAAAGGAAAGAAGATCTAAATAAATGAAGAGAGAGCCTATATTTATGGAAAGACTTAACATTGTTAAGATGTCAGTTCTTCTCAAATTGTTATATATTTATTGCAATCCCAATAAAAATGCCAGAAGATTTTGTGAATATCAACAAACTGATTCTAATGCTTATATGGAAAGGCAAAAGACTCAGAACAGCCAACGTAATACTGAAGAAGAATAAAGCTGGAAGATTGGCACTAACTCACTTTAAGATTTATCCTAAACCTACAGTAATCAAGACATTGTGAAAGATGGACAAATAGACCAAATAAATAGGATAGACACCCCAAAAATAGATTCACATAAATGCATTGGCTGATCTTTGACAAAGAAGCAAAGGGAATTCAAAGAAAAAGACAATCTTTCAGTAAACATGCTGAAACACAAGTTGGGAAACATGCAGAAAAAAAAAAAAAGAATAATGTGGATACAGACATTACATATAACAGAAATATTAACTCATAATGGGTCACACACCAAAATGCAAAACAAAAAACCTGATAGAGTTTGAACATTTGTCTCCTCTAAATCTCATGCTGAAATGTAATCCCCAGTGCTGGAGGGGGGAGCCTGGTGAGAGGCATTTGGGTAACAGGGGCAGATCTCATTAATAGTTTGATGCCATCTCATGATTATGAGTGAGTTCTCTGAGTTTAATTAAAAATCTGATTGTTCAAAAGGGTCTCAGACCTCCCATACTTTCTGTCTTTTGTGCCTTCTCTAGTCATGTGATGTGCTTGCTTCTCCTTTGCCTTTAACCATGATTGTAGGCTTCCTGAGGCTCTCACCGGAAGCAGATGCTGTACCATACTTCCTGTATAACATGAAGAGATAAGAGCCAAAATAAACCTCTTTTCTTTATAAATTACCCAGTCTCAGGTATTCTTTTATAGCAATGTAAAAACTGACTAAAACCACAGAAAACCTAGAAAATAACCAAGAATAAGATTTAGGTATCCTTGGGTTTGATTATAACTTTAGATATGACTCCAAAACCATAAGCCATAAAAGAAAATTTAGTAAGTGGAACTACATTAAAATTGAAAACTTCTGATCTGCCAAAGTCACTATTCAGAGAATGAAGAGACAAACCACAGCAAGAAAATATTTACAAAGTACCTATCTCATAATGGACTATTCTCTAAAATACACAAAAAAAAGCTCTTAAAACACAACAGTAAGAAAACAATCCAACAAATGGACAAAAATCTGAAAAGACATCACACACACACACACACACACACACACACACACACACACAAAGATGTACAGATGGCAGATAAGCATATGAAAAGGTTCTTAATATCATATGTCATTAGGGAATTGTAAATTAAAACAGTAAGATATCAATACATGCCTACTAGAATGGCTAAAATACAAAACATTAACAAAACAAATATTGACAAGGATGTAAAGCAACAGAAAATCTCATTAACTGTTCATGGGAATAAAAACAGTATAAAAACTTTATGAGACAGTTTGACATTTCTTATCAAGCTCAACATTTGTTTACTCTCTGATTCAGAAACCATGCTTCTTGGTATTTACCCAAATGAGGTGAAAACATTTCCACACACACAAAAGAAACATATACTTGGATATTTATAGTAGCCTATGTACTACTGCTAAAGTTGGAAGCGATCAAGATGTTCTTTAACATTTGAATGGATAAACAAGCTATGGTACATTTATACAATGGAATATTATTCAGTGATAAAAAGAAATGCACTATCAAGTCATGAATAGATAGCAAGGAATCTTCAATTTCTATTTCTAAATTAAAGGAGTCAATCTGACAAAGCTAATATTGTATGCCTCCAACTGTAAATCCTACTGAAAAAAGCAAAACTACAGAGACAGCATAAAGGTAAGTGGTTTCCAGGGACTAAATGAGAAGAAAAGAAGGGAAAACAGGATTTTTTAGGTGGTAAAACTCTTCTGTATAATAATAGTCAATGGTGGATTGAAAACATTATGCATTTATTCACACCCATAAACTTTACAAAACTAATGTGAGTTATGAGCTTCTGTAGATATATTGGTAGTGGTTCAGCAATGGTAACAAATGTACCACAAATGCAAGATGTTAATAATAGAGAAAACTAAAAGGAAAAGATATAGTATATACAGAAACCCTACCTCCTGCCCAATTCTTCTGTAAATCTAAAACTTCTTTAAAAAACGAAGTCTATTAGTCTTAAAAAAAAAAAAAAAAACACCTTGTTGATAAATTTAAGTAATCTTGAAATACAAATTTGCAAAACTTGCATGTATTTTAAAGATGCCTTAAAAGTCTAGATAAAAATAAGAAACATTAATAAGAGGCAGTTTAGAGGCAAATTAAGTCCTTTGACTTCCTCAAGAGAAAGAAAAAATTAACTTGAGACTCCTTAGAAATATAAAGTTCATTTCAAGTTTGATCATGAAATGACAGCAATTCAGTCCCATCCTCAGGCTCCATTTCTAATTCTAGTTCTCTCGCTATTTCTATAAAATCTACAATTACTTCCTTCACTGAAGCCTTGAATCCCTCAAAATCATTGATGGGAGTTGGAATCAGTATCTTCCAAACTGCTCTGGATTAGGCTTTGGATTAAGGGAACGTTATGGCTGGTTTGGATTTCTAACCAGAGCCACTAAAACATTCTCCGCATAAGCAATAAGGCTGATTTGCTTTCTTATCATTAACATGTTCGCTGGAGTAGCTTTTATAATTTCCTTCAATAACTTTTCCTTTGCATTCACAACCTGATTGATTGGTATAGGAGGTCTACTTGTTTGCCTGTCTCAGCTTTTGACATGCCTTCCTCACTAAGCTTAATTATTTCTAGCTTTTGGCTTAAAATGAGAGGCAGGTAACTCTTCTTTTTTAGTTAAAGGTCACTGTAAAGTTATTAATTGTCTTAATTTCAATATTTTTGTGTCTCCAAGAATAGAGGCTTGACGAGAGGGAGAAGGATATGAGAGAATGGTCAATAAGTGAAACACCCAGAAAACACACTACATTTATTGATAAAGTTTATTGTTTTATATGGGCACAGTTCATGGCACCAGAAAACAATTACAATAGTAACATCGATTACAGATCACCATAACAGGTATAATAATAATTAAAAGTCTGAAACATTATAAGAATTATTAAAGCATGACTCAGAGACATGAAGTGAGCATATGTTTTTGGAAAAACGAAATCAATAATGGCTGGATGCAGGGTTGTCACAAACCTTCAATTTGTAAAAAACACATTATCTGTGAAGCACACAAATGTGAAGTGCTATAACATGAGGTATGCCTCCACACACAATATAGATGACTCTCACAATCATAATATTGAATGAAAGTAGTATATATAAATGAATCTGTATTTATGATTCCATTTCAAAACAAAACAATCCAACTATGGTATTCAAGCTAGGATACTGGTTATACTTGGAGGGTTGGTAGTGACTGGAATGGAGTATAAGGAAGACTTCTAGGGTACAGGTAACATTCTATTTTCTTTTTAATATAAGTACTGATTACCTAATCACTTAGGTGTATTCACTTTGTATAAATTAATTGCACTATAAATTTATAATATATGCATACTTTTCTGTGTGCCAATCGCATTTCTGTTTCACAGCTTTATTGAGGAACAATTGATATATTGAAAACTGCACATCTTTAATGTGTACAATTTGATGAGTTTGGACCTATGCATACATCTATGGTACCATCACCACAATCTAGATAATAAACATATCTATCACCTCCAAAGGCTTCCTTGTGTTTGTTTGGGTTTTTCATTTGTTTTGTTTTTGTAGTAAGAATATTTAACACGAGATCTACCCTCTTAAATTTTTGAGTACACAATACCATATTATTAATAATAGGCATTATGTTGTCCTCAATCTTTATTCATCTTATATAACTAATATATAATACCTATTGAATAATAACTACCTTTTCACTCCTTCCCTCCATCCTCTTGAAACCACTATCCTATTTTCTGCTTCTATAAGTTTGTCTATTTTAGATACCCCATGAAAGTGGAATCATGCAGTACTTGTCACTCTGTGACTGGCTTATTTTATGTAGCATAGTATCTTCCATGTCCATCCTTATCATTTGTTGCAAAAGGTAGAAATTCCTTCTTAAGGCTGAACAATATTTCACTGTATGTATATACTACATTTTTTATCCATTTATGTGTCAATAGATATTTGGGAAATATATTTCAATAGAAGTTTAAAAACAAAAAAGCAAAGAGCAAGTATCAATAGAATGGGATGGAGTTGAGAACCAGAACTTATAAAAAAGACAGTGTTGGAATGGCAAGTCAATAGAAATTAGAATGAACTAGTGAATACTTAGCATTGTAACAATTTTTTCTCAATATAGAATATTATTGAAAATTAGTTTTCTTACCAAATACCAAAAAATAAAAATCCCAGTGAACTAAAATACAGACATAAATAAAAGAACTTTAAATCTATTAAAGTAGACAATTTATAGGAAGTCAGATGGAAAAGAATTTCTTAAACAAGATTTTGAAAATACATACCTTATGGGAAACATTTTATTATATCAAAATTATATTATAAATTTTATTATATCAAAAAGAAAAAATTCTTAACATCAGAGTTTATGAGCAAGGCAAAACTATAAGTGACTGACAACATACAGTATTACAACATGTAAAGTAAAGCATTAATATCTATATTCCAGAATTTATAAAGAACATCTATAAATTAGAAGAAAAATTTTAATCAGAAATTAGAAAGTGAAAACCAGTACAGCAGATAAATTTAAAAGTTGTTCAATCTCACTAATTATTTAAAAAAAATTATTAAAACAACAATTTCACTTAATTTGACAAATTGCTAAAAATGTATAGTCTGATAATGTCAAGTATTAGGAGAATTTTGGGGGGAAATGGTTTTCTCAAATACAGCTAGTAGAAGCATAAATTGATACAACCACTCTGGGAACCATTTGGCAATATCTAGTTAATTTAAGTATATGTATATCACACAAATCAATTAACAATTACACTTCTGGGTTTACACTCAGGACAATGCTCACACTGGCTGCTGTTGAGTTCCTGTGGCCTTTCCAGGTGCACAGTGCAAGTTGTTAGTGTATCTACAATTCTGGGTTATTGAGTATGGTGGCCCTTTTCTCACAAGTCCACTAGGGAGTATCCCAGTAGGGACTCTGTTGGGGGGCTCCAACACCACATTTTTCTTCTGCACTACCCTAGCAGAGTTCTCCATGAGGGCTCCACTTCTGCAGCAGACTTCTGCCTGGACATCCAGGCATTTTCATACCTTCTCTGAAATCCAGGTGGAGGATTCCCAAATGTCAATTCTTGACTTCTGCATACTCAAAGGCCCAACACCACATTGAAGCACTGAGGCTTGGGGCTTGCCTCCAAATCTTTATGCTCTGCTTCCCTTTTAGAAATGAGTTCCAATTTCAAACTGTCTCTTCATGAACACATAAATCTGAACATTTCCAGAATAATCTTCAATGCTTTGCTGCTTAAAAATTTCTTCCACCAGATACTCTAAATCATCTCTATCAAGTTTAAAGTTCCATATATCTCTAGGACAGGGTCAAAATACTGCCAGACTGTTTGCTTAAGCATAACAAGAGTCACCTTTATTCCAATTCCCAACATATTCTTCCTGTCTTCTGAGCTATGTAAACTGTTCCAACTTCTGCTTGTTATTCAGTTCCAAAGCTCCTTCCCTGTTTTCAGCTTATCTTTATAGCAGTGCCTCACTCTACTGGTACCACTTTTCTGTATGAGTCTGTTTTCACACTGCTATAAAGAAGTAACAGAGACTGGATAATTTATGGAAGAAAGAGGTTTAATTGACAGTTCTTTACGACTATGGAAGCCTCAGGAAACTTACTGTCATAGAAAAAGCTGAAGGGGAAACCAGGCACGCCTTACATAGTGGCAGGAGAAGAGTGTAAAGGAAGAACTTCAAACAATTTTAAACCCATCAGCTTTTGTGAGAACTCCTTCACTATGATGAAAACAGTATGTGGGAAACTGCTCCTATGATTCAATCACCTTCCAACAATTTCCACCCTCCTTCCATTAACACATGGGGATTACAATTTGAGATGAGATTTGGGTGGGGACATAGAACCTAACCATATCAGGGTATAAGCACATACTTAGATAGAAGGCATAAGTTCTCATGCTTGGCATCAGAATAGGGTTACTAGAGTTAACTGCAACGTATTACACATTTCATAGTAGCTAGAAGAGATAATCTGATTGTTCCCAACACATAGAAATGATAAATACTCAAGGTGATGAAAACCCCTAATACCCTAACCTGATCATTAAACATACCAGGCATACAAGAAAATATCACAGGTACCTCATAAATACATAAAATATTATATACCAATACAAAATTTAAAAAAAAATAAGAATAGCATCTTCTCCACATAAAATTTACCTTCATTTTTAAACTAATTGAATCCTATGAAATAACTGTCTTTGGCTACTCATTTTCTCATTTTTACATTATATATGTATTTTACATGTACCCATTTCTCCATAGAAAATAGATTTAAAACACACACACACAATACAGTGAATATTAAGATATATTAACTTAAAATTACTTCGGTAAGAACCATGGAGGGGAGAGACAGAAAGAGGAAGAAAAGACCTAATCAATGATAAATCTATATTACCGGACCTGAAGGAGTTGTTTCTTTGCTGAGTATGAAGTTTTCATGGGTAGCAGGATTTTTCCTTTCAATTTTTTATTAATATCAAAGAAATTAAGAGTGTGGTCTCACTAACCATGGAATCATTGTACTGTGCTTTTCCCCAAATATTCAGGGTCTATTTATGATAGTTAAAGTTATTTTCCAGAGATGGGCCCGGAAACCACAGATGGGAAATGACTCAGGAGAGTGGGATAGGCAAGAATTGCTGCATTTAAACTACATTCTCACTCAGATACCACTGTTCTAATCAGTTCAGAAAGAGTAAATAAGCTCCTTAAGGCACTAGCTTGGTATCCATGAAGTAAGTTACTTTCAAGAATTCTTCTGTCACTAAAGGAAGAAAAAAATGGACTGAAAATCAACACATCTGATATGCAACCTGATATTGCTAGTAACACTAATTCTTTAATACCCTTGCACTGTTTTTCTCTAATCATGAGAATTGGATGAGCTGATATTCATTCTGCAACACAGTCTCAAAATGACATGACAAGAGCTTTCATTTTGCTCCTGCTGTTAATATACTCAGGGCTTAGAATGTCATAGATTTTAGATCAATTGACCAATCATTCATACGTGGAGACAGGAAGAGACGTGGTATACACACAGATGTGTGTGTGTAAATACATATATGTATGTGTATATTTTATAAAATGGGTGTGATAATGCCTAATATGTCTTCTTTAGCAGTAGTAGGTGGTTAGACTGTTATAAAGAATAATAGTTATTAAAATACTAAGGAACTATGTTGAAAAATGAGTAATTTTGGCTTTCTAATAAAAAACTGGTCTAGAATAATATCACTGACTGTAAATATTTTTAAAGCATGAATTATAGGTCTTATAATTTAGAAATAAATGTTTTATTTTTAGAATAATTTTCACTTTGAATTTTTCCTTTCCATATATTTCTTAACAAGCACTGGAGAAAACGTTCTTTCCTATTTGATTTCTGCCTTTTCACATGAGTACAGAGTTCCATATTTCTCATGATTTTCCATATGTATCTCCTTCTCCCCACTATCTTACTTTTTCTTTTCTGCTTCAATAATATGTAAGTTTAGCTATAGGACATATTGGGAATACTTTTCTTGTAATAGATTTTCTAGAATAAAAATGGTAGTCTTTAGGACTCCTGAAACCAGATGTGATTTATTGTTAAAATCCTTCATAAAATTATGAAAAAGTTTATGCTCACTTACAGACTCCTTTATGTAATCCTTTTTCCTTTCCTTTGCCTTCTATCACAAATCAGCACTCTGAGAGCCGATGTGGTCATTGATAAATAATGTATAAAATATAGATAAAAGGAATAAATATGTATGGTTACTACAAGGGCTGACTAATCTATTGCTAATATTCATCCACATCAGTCAGTTAAGAAGAATTCTGGCCGGGCGCGGTGGCTCACGCCTGTAATCCCAGCACTTTGGGAGGCCGAGGCGGGGTGGATCACGAGGTCAGGAGATCGAGACCATCCTGGTCAACATGGTGAAACCCCGTCTCTACTAAAAATACAAAAAATTAGCTGGGCGTGGTGGTGCGTGCCTGTAATCCCAGCTACTCAGGAGGCTGAGGCAGGAGAATTGCCTGAACCCAAGAGGTGGAGGTTGCGGTGAGCCGAGATCGCGCCATTGCACTCCAGCCTGGGTAACAAGAGCGAAACTCTGCCTCAAAAAAAAAAAAAGAAGAAGAAGAAGAATTCTAAGATTGTATTCACGTTCAGTATAATAAGCCACAGCAGCAAGTAACTTACTTTCATGAGCTTTGGCTAAAGTAGACCTCTTACAAAAGTGTTTGCAGTTTTTCAAGGTAGAGACAAACAGTAAATTAGACCACTACTAGGTGATGGAGAAGATATTTGAGAGCAAAAATTTTCTTAGGTATTCCTGTTCGGCTTATTTTTTATTCTGCATTTCTGGCCACACACATATTTCCTAAAATGAACTGCTTTGGCAACATCTTAGAAATAACGAGTTGCTGAGTCCTTTAGAAGCTTTTCTCTTCAAACACCCTCTGGAGGATATTTAGTGCAGTATGTACTTTCTGAGGGCTATCCCCTTTCTCTTCCCCAGCCCTGCTCATCTCACATGAGCTATCATTTCCAACAGCTCCAAGAGAAGTTACCTGGATTTCCTGATGTCCCCAAATTCCCCTGAATCAACACAACACATTCCCATGTAGAATCTTCACCTATTGTTCATTTCCTTCATTAATGAAAACTTAATTTTCCTCTTCCCCAAACACTGCCATAGATTTCCATGACAATACTATACAGACATCAGTAGTATGGCTTCTAGCTTTCTATTTTTACAAGACTGTATAAACCCTCCAAAAAGTCAAATCAATTTTTATTATGAAAATATTGCATACAGTAATAATAAATTTCAATGCTGACTTTGATATAGAAAAAATGGCACTTTTGTAAGCTCTCTTTTGGTAAGACTATAAATTATATCACCTTTTATCGTGGGCAATACGAAAGCATGCATCTAAATTACAGTATGTATATTCTCTGAATTTAATTTTAAAATTATATACATAAGCAAAGATATATATGCAATCCGATTTATATATATGTATATATCTCCATATGTATACATATATACTTATATAAAAGTGCTATATTTTTTAATTTAGTAAGTTACAACCCAATTTATGTATATGTGTATGTATGCAACCTAATTATATATGTATGTGTATGTGTATACACATATATACTTTACATATATATAAATTGAGTTGCAACTTACTAGGTTAAAAAATATAGTACCTTTACATAATGGATGTAATTGCAGCCAATATAATAAATAAGATATGGACATGTAAATAAATTGGCATTGAGTGAACTATCTGTTTAAGAGTAAACAGATAACTCACAGAATGGGAGAAAATATTTGCAAACTATGCATCTTAAAAAAGTCTAATACCCAGCATCTTTACGAAACTTAAATTTACAAGAAAAAACCACCCCTAAAAGCCCACTAAAGGAGGGCAAAGGACATGAAAATACTTTTTTTTTTTTTTTTTTTTTTTTTTCTGGAGAGGATTCTCGCTCTGTAGCCCAGGCTGGAGTGCGGTGGCACGATCTCGGCTCAATGCAGCATCTGCCTCCTGGGTCCCGGTTCAAGCAATTCTCCTGCCTCAGCCTCCCAGGTAGCTGGGATTACAAGCATGTGCCATGATGCTCAGCTAATTTTTCAATTTTTAGTAGAGATGGGGTTTCACCATGTTAGCCAGGCTGGTCTTGAACTCCTGACCTCGTGATCTGCCCACCTTGGCCTCCCAAAGTGCTGGGATTACAAATGAGAGCCACCATGCCTGTTGAACAAAATTTTTCTAAAGAAATATACATGTGGCCAACAGCATATTAAAAAAAGCTCAATGTCACTGATCATTACAGAAATGCAAATAAAATCACAATGAGATACCGTCTCACACCAGTCAGATAGCTATCAAAAAGTCAAAAACTAACAGTTGCTGGTGAGGTTGCGGAGAGAAGGGAACACTTATACATTGTTGATGGGAGTGTCAATTAGTTCAACCATTGCAGAAATCAATGTGGCAATTCCTCAAAGAGCTAAAAGCAGAACTACCATTCGGCCCAACAGTACCATCACTTGTTATATATACCCAAAGGAATAGAAACTGTTTTACCAAAAAGACACACGCAAACAAATGTCCACTGCAGCACTAGTCACAATAGCAGACATGGAATCAATCTAAATGTGCATCGACAGTTGAATGGATAAAAAAAATGTTGCACATGTATGCTATGGAATACTATGTAGAAAAGAACAAGATCATGTTCTTTGCAGGAATATGGACGAAGTCAGAGGCCATCATTCTCAGCAAACTGAAACAGGAACAGAAAATCAAATACTTCATGTTCTCATTTATAAATGGGAGCTAAATAATGAAAGCACATGGGCATAAAGAGGGGAACAACAGACACTAGAGCCTACTTCAGGGTGAAGTGTAGAGGGTGAGAGGAGGGAAAGGAACAGAAAAAATCACTAACAGGTGCTAGAGTTAATACCTAGGTGATGAACTAATCTCTACAACAAACCTCACAACACAAGTTTACCTATACAACAAACCTTCACATGCACCCCTCAACCTAAAAGTTAAAAAAAAAAAAAACTGTCAGTAGTTTTGTACATGTACCATAAGGTATGTTTATATATCAATTAAAATGTCTTGGTAAGATACACCCAAATATATATATGAATGTGTATGTGTGTAATGATAATCTCTGAGGAGTAGATTTATAGGATTGGAAAAGAATTTAATTTTCTATTTCACACACTTTGTATCAAATCTTTATACCTTTATAATTTAAATTATTTCTCTTTGCAAAACATTATTAGTGGGACAGGACACAAGGCAGAAAACCTAAATGAGAAACTGAATCCAAGAACAATTGAAAGCTGGCTTGTACAAGTTTCTTATTCTTATTCTCTTTGCATGCATGTCACCTAAGCATAACAATGTATTTCCCTTATATGTCTTCTCATTACTATCTAGCACCTTCCATTTCCCGAGATTCCCGAATTAAGTCCCTTGCTTCTAACAAGATTTACTTCTAAGTAGATTTCATTCTACTACTCTAGCTCCTTGTGCTGAGCGCCATCCTTGACAGAACAAGACAGCAGCTGCAACAATGATTCAGACAAGAAGAAACAGCTCTCCCATAGGACAACACACACAAGGGACAGTTCCCCAATGCCCATGGAGAAGGACTGCTAAATCAACTGTAATTTAGAAATTCCTGGCCAGGAAGAGCTGATGGGCTTGTCAGTAGTTCTCTGATTGTTCACTTACAGTTAGGCTGGATGCCTTGGAACAATGAGGCCATGTAATCTCCAGGATGTAAATCCTAATAATTTCTGGGCACACAAGACATATTCCGTATATCAAAATTGGGATACATCTTTTTGTACTCATTTTTTTCTCATAGACTCATTTTTTGAGTCCATGTAGTATTTATCACTCTTCTTTCTATACTAAATGCTCTAGTTAGGTTTTTCTGGCAAAAAAAATTACAGCCTGAAAGTTGCTTCTGAATCTATTTCTATACTTTTGACTTCGGATAAATAATCCTTCGAGAATAAGCAAAAGAACTGCCCACTGTTACGGTTTTTGCTTTCACTGCACTTTAGTATAGAAGTTGGACATAAACTGTTCAGTCAGACATGCATGAACACAATATGAAATGAGGCTTTGGGAAATTTGGCTATTGTTATGGGATTAGAGACAGCCACAATTCACAGACAATTTTTTAAAGCTGGCTAACTATAATTTGGGGATAGCAAATATACTTCAAAGTTTATTTGTACAGAATGTATCTGTACAAACAAATATAAATATAGTTTTATACGTGCAGACTAATGAAAATATGGATGGGGCTGCTGTACTTAAATATTTTCAACTTATAAGTTTTCATAGATACATACAATATTACACTGACTTCACCCCACAGAAAAAATCAGATCAATGTCCCCACTATCTTGAGTTGGCATTAGCATTGTTACCTTGTAATTTTAGGCCCTGTGAAATTTTATGTTGGCCTCTATCTGCAGACTACTTAGTGATGTTGGCTTAGTTTTGAGATGTTTTACTAGTCTTATTTGCTGCACATTTGGTAACTCTTAGTTTAAAAAAAAAAGATTTAAATTTCTACTAAGCAGAGGTTACAATCTCAACTGAAAGGAAAGCAAAGTAATTTAAAACATACACGTAGATTGAAAGTGGTGAGAAAACAAAAAGCTCTCCACGTATATGGCATAAATCATTCCATAGTGAGAATGAGTCCTAAAAACCGCACACAAATCTTGCAGCAGGTGTGCAGCGCTCTGTTTGTGCAATAAATACTAACAATCTTAACACAGCTTCCCAACTTGTCTTCCTTCTTTTACGTTTGCCGCCCCTGCCCCCGACTCCATGTCTCATTCTGATTTCAAACACGGGAGCAGAATGATCCCATTAAAACACAAGGAACAACATGTCACTCCCCTACTCAAAACCTTCCAATCTGTTGTTTCCCCTCAAAGATCTATCAACCCCAGTCACTTCTCCTGCCTCATCTAGTTCCCTCTCCTTTTTGCTCAAGACGTTCCTGCCACACTGGCGTCCTTGCAATTCTAAGAACTCATTAGCACTCTCCCACCCAGGTGCCTTTGTGCCTAGTATTTCTGTACTTTGGACCGATTTCCTTCCAAATACACAAGACTCTTTCCTTTACCTGCTTCAGGTATTTTCTCCAACGTCACCCTTCCAAGGAAACTTTCCTTGACGCCGTACTTAAGCTGTAACACTCCCTTTTTGTTTTAATTCAGTGCACGCTTTTCCCCTCCCTGCTTTAGTCTTCTGCACAGTGCTTATTAGCATGAGGCAAACTATATATATCTACTATATATTTACTTATCTATTAATTTCTGTCTTCTATTTGAAGTAAGTTTCCTGAGGGCAGGAAATTGTGTGTTGCATTTAGTCCTGGATACCTAGTACACAGTAGGTATCCAAAAACCTTTGCTAAAGCAATGCGTAAATATTTAGTGAATTGATTAATGAAGAATAAAGGATGGATATGTTTGCAATAAAGGAAAGTGACTTGTGAATCAGGCTTTAAGTGCCTAGCTAGAAGATCGAGATCAATGTGGGTATCTGTTAGCTTAATGTTAATGGCAAGGGTGGGGAGCAATAACATGGGGAGAAATGCTGGATATAGTATATACCTAAAGTAAAATAGAAAAAAAAATATATATATATATATAATAAAAAGAAAACTAAAATTCTATTGAAGAGAGGGCACTTGGAAAAGATGAAAGAACTACAAAGATCATCCAGGAGGGAATTTAACAAACTTAAATGGATTTTCAAAGCAGACTAAACTGGGTAATTAAAAATTTTAAAGCCTAATAAAACATGCTTACTCAATAATAAGAATATCTGAAAATATTCAGGTTGGAAGGAAAGGCATAGATTCCAGGCACAGAAATTCTCAGCTAATCTTTGATAACATTGTCTCTAACTCATATCCAATTCAACTAATCTGACTACTTCCCAACTCCACCAATATCCCACCAGTCCAATCTACTATCAACTCTAGCTGAGACCCGTATGAGACTTCCAAATACAGTCTATGCTTCTACTTTTGTGTCCCTGTGGCCCTGCTGACTCATAGCAGCCAGAGTGATCTTCAAATTTAGAATAAACTGCTAAGTCTTTACCACACCTTATTAGACCATCCATGATTTGCAGCCTGGCTACACCTCTGACCTCATTTCTTAATATTTTCCTCTTCCTCATATGCTCTGTCCATGCTGGCCTTTTAGCTGTTCAATAAGTTAAGCAAACCCATGCCTCAGGTTCTCTGTACCCATGCTCCCTCCTGAAACAGGAATATTAATTCTCCAGATATTTAGGTGGTCCACACCTAATTTGATTCTCTACCTCATTTATGTTTTTGTTCAAATGTCACCTCCTCAGAGAAGCCTTTATTTTTTTCTTTTCTTCTTTTTCTTTGAGACAGTCTTGCTCTATCTGTTGTCCAGGCTGGAGTACAGCGGCACGATCTTGGCTCACTGCAACCTCCGCCTCCTGGGTTCAAGCAATTCTCTCTGCTTCAGCCTCCTGAGTAGCTGGGATTACAGGTACCCACCACCATGCCTGAATAATTTTTCTATTTTTAGTAGAGATGGGCGTTTCTCTTTGTTGGCCAGGTGAGTCTCGAACTCCTGACCTCAGGTGATCCACATGCCTTGGTCTCCCAAAGTGCTGGGATTACAGGTGTGAGCCACCACGCTCAGCCAGAGAAGTGTTTTCTAACCATCAAATGGAAAAGTACAGTCCTTGTCATTCTTTATGTCCTTCTATATTTTTTATTTATAGTCCTTCTCATTTCCTAATATTATGTTATAGATATATCTATCCCTATATTTTATCGCTGTATCCCCTGTGGCCATAACTACACCAGGTACAGAGTAGGTACTCAGGAATATTTATTGAAGGCATGAGAGTTGAATTTAATGTATGGAGGGATTGCAAGTTGAAGTTCATCTTAGTCACTATACATAGGAAGAAATGAAATTAAAAGATTTATAGGCTTTCAGGACCCAACATACTCAAAATTAAATGAATACTTCCACAGTTTTAAGTTCACAGTTGCTTCCTGTTCTGGGAGAAAACATTTATAACTACTACAGATATTTCTGGGGTTTCCAGTGGAGTGTGATGACTGAAGGTTAATACGACAATGTATCTTACTTTTTCCTGAGCCCAAGCTTTTATTTTTCCAATTATAAAGTATTTTTTCCTCATCTGTATTTAAAACAATGATGTTTGTGACCTAACCCTTATTTTTTTCAGCAAATTGTGCATTTACTAAAAGATACTTAAATATTAAGAAGGAAATCATGCATTTAAATCCCCAAATCCGCTTATAGGAAGCATTTCCTAATCCTATATAATTTATAGAAAATGTTCATCTAATCTTCTAATCTATTATGACTCCTTATATTTAAGGTAATAAAAAGAAATTAAGTTGTATGTTTTCCATGCTGATTCGTGTCTAATTAAAAAATAACTAGAGAAATATAATACAATACGTATATAATGTGTTACTTCTTAAATTCGTTTTCCTATATTCTAACTTTTACAATAGTAAGTCTGCATTATATCTCTCCCAATTTGAATAAAAAGTTTTGTGCAAGTACTTTAGGAAACTTCTGTGATTGTAAAATGTCAAGCTCTCATAAAGCATGTTTCTAAAGCAGAGGCAGAAATATCTGAATATGTTAGAGCAGAGATAGAATTTTAAATACCCAGATTCTCTAATCCTTATGCAACCTCTTCAGTCAGTGGGTGCTGCTGCTTTTCCTAACACAAGTAGAATTTCTAATAGATTCTACTCACTGAAAAAAAAAAAGATCAAGGAAGACATTATTCTATAGGTATAGCAAGCAGCTGATGCACATTTGTGTAGACATCAATTGGTAAATAGCTACATTGTAAATGATCTCCACATTAATTTTATATAAAATTATAATGCTTTCAAGATTCATGTTTAAAATAAATTGCAAAGTGTTGTCTGGATAGTAAAATATATTCCACTCCAGTTCTTTTCTTCCTTTTAACCAAACATTCTTAGTATATCTTAGGCTTAAACCAACAGTTCCTGTTATTATTCAGTTTTACAATATTACTTCTGATAAGTAGAAATATAAATGACTTGAAATCAACAAGGCAAACATCCATGATTTGTTTTGACTGCATCAGGATATTACTGGGAAATCAGATATTCAGACACTAACATTTTGTCTTTGAACTACAAACTGTGGTGAATTTACAGGTAAGCTGACATTGCATATATAGACAGCCTGGAGAATTCTAGAATATAATTCACAAATGTATTTTTCAGATATTCATAGGACCTTATACATATGCTAATCCCAGCTGTAGGCAGCAAGACTACTTTTCTGAATGAACAGACATGGGGCTCTTCCCTCAAAAGTTTTAGGCTATCACTGCCTGACTTTGCATTATCATATGTACATGCATGTACATGTGCACACATGCACACACACACACACACATACACACATACACACACATACACATACACACACACACACACACACACACACACACACACACACACCTCAATGCAGGTTCTTTTGATCTTTTTCAAAGAAAGGAAATGGGTGGTTTCAAAGTCACTGCCTGCTGCTTAGAAAAGCAGAGGTCATGAATGTTTCATTGATATAGCTCAGATGTTATCCTTTATGAATGAAGGGTTTCTATGCAACTTGATTGTGGAAATTGTCTGCCTACAGGAATTCGCAGAAAGAAGAAAACTATTTGAAGTGGGTGTTTCCTGCATATAAAGAGGATTATGATGATGCATTGTCAACTTTAAAATTAGTTTTTTTTCAAAAGTCATGACCACAACTGCAACTACGAAAATACCATCAGTCGTTCACTATTCCTACACCATAAAACTTGGCCTCGAATAGCAAATACTTTTGGCTACATCTACATCTGATTAAGTTTCTGAATGCAGGAAATGTACAATCACGGCATTTAAAGGAATGCTGACGCATATTGCCTCAACTTAGAGAAAAGAAAAAGACCAAATTTCATCAAGTTACAATACACACACAGAAAAAGAGTTTGTGTGAATGATCAGTTAGAGAATTTTTAAATGCATTTTATTTACTCCTTGACATACAGCCACAACTCCAATTGACATTAATAAGAATTACCCAAGTATATTGAGAAAGAATAGGCCTTTTGTGTATATTCTTGTACATTCAAGCAATAAATTTACATACTCTCCAAGAAACCTATTTGGTTTTTTTAATATATTGAGGTAAAATTGCTGGTGTAACTCATAAGAGGTAGGGAGTGAAATATGGTTAACAGAGAGAAGGTTCAGACATTAAGTAGCTCAAGACGCATTTCCATAAATTGTCCCTATTTTTCTTAACCATCTAGGACAGAAACTAGTTTTTTAATTTATCTTTCCTACTAAATGGGAATTGTATTTTCACCACGTGGCGTGAGGAATGACCACAGAGTAATCCCAGGGAGCCACTGCAGTTCACTGCAACAGATGGGACAAGAGGGGCTGACTGTGGCCTCGACTTCCCACAAGGTCTCCAGATGCTGGCAGCCCCACAGGCAGCTGTCTTGGGCAACAGTCAGCATGCACAAGGTCTGTCTCTGTTTGCAAGACCACTCTCATGCTGACGAAGGCCTCCTCCTAATGCCCACACTATGAGGAGACAGATTATAACTCAGGAAGGATGCATACAGCACGCGAGTTCACAGGCCCCTCTCTGCGAGAGTAAGAGAGATTGGGGATCTCATACACTCCTGACCTGGGACTCTAGCTGGCATCACGTGACGCTTGGCAAATTTGTTCAAGCCCTTCACCTAACAGTAGTTGCCTCAGAATGTCTTGCAAGAAAATAGTAAATATTTCTTGGTGTGTATTTTACAAGTTCATTAGATGAAAGATTTGTAAGCGAAGAATCAACTTTCAGTGGAAAAAATTATAATATCATAACTAATTTAGTTATCTGTCCATGTTGGTTGCTCTGTGGATTTCCTGATCAGGCCATGGGCTTCTAGCAGGAGGAACAATGAGAAGAAAAATTGAGGTTAATCACAGTGAATATAAAACTAAAAAAATTTAAATTCTGTCTCAGAAAATTTGAGTATTTTCAATGTGAGTCTTTGGAGTGACATACAATTTGTTACTGTGGCTTTTAGTATCTTCATAGTACAAATAGAAACATATATAATGACTGCTAGACAAGGTACTTGAGGAAGTTTGGGGCAGAGGAAGTTGTCAACAATACTTCAGAAATAAATAAAACAATTTCAGGTAAATATATCTGAACACTTTAGAAAAAAAATGTCTTCTGTCTTATATTCAAAACAAAGATAAAGTACCAATCAAAAGTGTAGGTTTTCTACTTAATTACTTAAAATCAAAATAAGCAGGTAATCTCTGATTAGGCAGAATGCAATTGAGTAGGATTTGACAACGAGGCTTTAGCAGTATGTTTGAGAACACCAAAACTACAGCTCTAATCTAAAGAAATAAAGCATATTAATTTGTTTCGGTGTGTCCACTGGTATAGATGATTGATGATCTGCCAGCTGCTGTTTTAAATCACAGTATTTTAGAATAGATTTTGATGGCAGCTTACACATTTGTATTAAGTTTTCTGCTAGGATTCCACAATTAAGAATTCCACAATTCACAGTTAAGGGTAGACAAAAAAGGTGGCAACATCAGAAGGCAAAGAAAGAACCCGATAGAGGTATGTAAAATCTTCCCAGTGCTTCAGGATTCATTATTTTAATAACGACAAAGTTAAATCTTAATATCTAAACGATTAGGAATGAGTTTATGCACTTGAATATTCTCCCTTCCTCGCTACAGACCGAAAACATTAGTAAGTCTCTGGTGAAGGTATTTGTAGGTTCAATACTTTTAGGTTGCTGATTGCTATATTTGACTTTAAGTTTTCTGGTAATAAACAGTGATGCCCAACCCTCTCAACCATGCATGGCTATTCTATTGACTGCTTTAATAAAGAAGTAAAAGGAGAATTACTACTAGGAAGATACTTGCTAACAAACCATTATTTTCTTTAGCTACCAACATCTCAATGGTATTAGAATCAGCTGTAGTTTCCAGTTCCTCAAGACCACAAGTAAAGAAGCCTGAAAGAGAATCACATTTTGGGACAGTTGAACTACGAAAAGTTTACTATGCAGTGACTGCGTTTAAGCGTCTAAAGAGATTGATTAATCCAAGGGACTCTTGCCTATATTGAGACAAGTAATGGCTCTGCAGTTTATCTCATCCGGTGCTAACTTCCTGTATTAGAACTATAGAGATTATGGATCTTGGAAAGTCAGACACACCTGGGAAAACAAACTTCATGCTGCTACTTACTGGTTAAGTGATCCCAAGTATATATAGCTTAGTAGTTAACTTTAGTGGTTAACTAAAGTATTAGAAAACTAAAGTAGTAGAAAAAATTTAGTAAACGAAAGTTTTCTCACTTACAAATCGTACATGAGCACCTCACTCACGGAGTTGTTTTGAAAATCATGTGAGATAAAGATTCTGAAACCAGAGTTAGTTAAACCATTCTATACAACAAGCACTCAATGAATTTTAGGTAATAATGGTAGGTATTATGTGTTACTGACTATTAGGTTAATTTTAGAAATGAGGAAATTGAGAGCCACTGAAGATATGTGAAAGACTATGAACCATGGAAACCAAGCAAAATCCCAGCTCCTTAAATGGGGTACAGTCCTCTTTGTAGGACATGGAAATTCTACATCTCTGAGAGTGTGGGTGAACGTGTTTGTTTAATTCAAATGATGTGGGACTGGTGCTATATCTAAGTCACAACAGTAGTCTCACATCCAGTATCACTTCCTCTACTCTCTGTATCCATTAGGCTCTCTTTTTTCTATCAGGAAATTACAGCTACTCTTTACAAGCAATAATGACAAGAGATCATATTCTGAAACATCTATGTTTTTTTCTTATGTGGATATTCCCATAGTGGGAAGCCTTCCTGAGTACAATGTAATAACTTGGCACCACCATATCAACAAAATGTATTCAAGAATAACATGGATACAGTCATGTCTAAGCATCGAGATAATTTATTCATTCTTATTTATTAGAAAATTCAGGTGTCAATGATGCAGAAGTGAATAGCACAAGGAAGGTCTTTACTTGCTTGACGTTAAACACTAGATAGGAAAGTAAGTGAACAAACAATCTGCATGATCTTGGGCAAGTAATTTTGCTTCACTAAGTCTGTTTTCTTAGTCTTATAATTTGGGAATTATTTTAGATAAAATGCATCATTAAATAGGAAAATTACTATTAATAAAATATATCAAGCATTTACTACAAATGTATCAAAAAAACTAAATGTAAAAAATTATGAATTTTTAGAAAATTGGAGATTTTTTTTTCAACCTAGTGCTTAGGGAGAGCTTAAATAAGAGAATATATTTATAATTCAAAAAAATACATTGACATAGTCAATTCCAAAACAAAAACAACTATATGGCCACAGATGTCCCCCACTCAAAAAAAGTCAAAGGATACATAGAAGATTGAAAGAAAACATTTGAAAAACATACAATATCCCAAATTTGCAATAAAGTTCTGAAACAGATAAACGACCCATTATAAAATGAAAAAAGACTAAAAAGGTGTTCCACACATCAGAAATTCCAAAAGAAACAAAATGTCAGTAGTAGCCAGAAAAGATATGCAAATTATAAAAACAAGAAAGTACCAAACTTTTGTCATTAATTTGACACAATCTTTAAAGACTGACAGTATCCCCCACTGATAAAGGCATAGGAAAACAATTCCTCTCACACACAGTTGTTAAGATTGTAAATTATGGCAAATTTTGGAAAGAGTAATCTGGAAGTATTTATTAAAGTTTAAATCACATAAACTTTGACCTCAAAATCTTACTCTGGGAACGTATCCAAATGAAATAAAAGTGCATGTACTTCAGGACATATGCAGATAGATTTATGTATGGCAGAATTATGTGCGGTAGAAAAAAATACTTGGAACAGCCTGAAATGTCCATATATAAAGAAATGTTTTTTATCAATTATGTTATATCCATTCAAAATATTTCTCTATCAGCTCCTAAAAAGAATAAAACATATGTATGTATGTTAACTTGGAAAAAATTAATATATTATTGTTAAAAAAAAAACAGGATCCCTAATAGTGAGTGAGTGTGTGTGTGTGTGTGTGTGTGTGTGTGTGTGTGTGTGTATTTGGTCACAATATTGTTTTTAATTATATGTATAAATATGTTTTTTATGTATATAAACAAAGAATATAGTAATGGAAGTTTTGGGATTCATACAAACAAATACCTAAGGGATTCCATTACAGAGGTGAGATTAGAAAATTAAAGTGAAAATTATCTGTTTACATTTGATGTTCCTATACTATTTGCCTTTTTGCTTTACAAGTGTTAATGCTCTAATTTTCAAATCATTGAACAAGACACACCTGCACACACACTGTAGTGAGGATTTGAGGAGAGATGTGCACAGAAATAATGCAGCACACCTGAGGGGCCAGTTACTTTTCCAGAGCAGCCAGAGGTTACCATGGTAGGGAGGCCTTTGAGCTAAATATTGAAAAAGACACAGAAATGCATCTTACATTCATTTATGATTTGGAAAAGGGGATTCAGATTTGATCCTCTTATTAACACCAGAGATGTCCTTTGATAATATGAGTCTACCTTCTAAATCTCTGAAAAATACTCTTCTGAAATACATATGGCTTTTAAACTTATAAAAATTGTACTCAAATTATTCATAATTTTACAGATTCAAATTAAAATGATATACTATTTAATATATACCTAATTCAGAGTGGAAAAGTCTGATAATCTTTTGCCATTAAAAAATCTGTTAACACTGATAGTTAAGATATAAGAAAAAGGTATTCTCATATCCCGTTCCTGAAATACATACATTGTTACAAAGTAAGAAGGGCTGTTCGGCAAAATTTTATGAATTTTAAATTTATCCAATATTTCATTTCTAGGAATGTATCTCACAAATGTGCCGACAAAGATACACACATGCATTTGTTCAGAAATATTCATGACAGTACTCTTTGTAATAGTAAAGGGTTAGAAATAATCTAAATAAGAAATTGATAAAAAATAATTTGGAAAATGGAAAGAATGACCGCAGGAAAAAATGAAGGTTAGAATGAGGTTTTCAACATTCAATACGCAATTTGTCTCCTTTCATAGCAGGCCCACCTCTTCTGAGTTGAGCCATGTTGTAACTTGACCCCCTTGAGTGACCTGATGGTAAGGACTGGAGTGGTAGATGGGGCTAGTTCTGCAGAGGACAAGTGTTGTGGATGAAGGATGATGTTGTGCCCTAGCCAGACTCTCTACCCAGCCAGTGTACCCATCTCTTAGCTGCTGTAAATCCTGACTGCTTGTAGCTCATAACTTCCTCTTTTCAAGAAATTAACTTTGATTAAATGGGAGCCAACTCACTCAAGAAGTTACTTCTCCCATGCCAGGACAGCCTACAGCTAGGGCTTTGTCCTTGTGCTTATAGGTAAGAACAACACTGAGGTGTGACTTATGCCCAGAGCACCCCAGGGTGTCTAGCTAAAGCTAGATTCCAAATGAAATCTCATCTGTGTTTAGCAACTTGCCATGCTATTTCCTACTTCCCTCACTTCTTTTATCTTGAGGGCTATCAGGGCTCTGGTAGTAAAGAAGTGAACTCTGAAATTTAGGAAAGGGTTATATAAGAAAATGTACTTGAGAAACTTAAGCCCTGGATTCCCTTGAATGCCCTGGTCCTGCAAAAGTAGACCATCACTCCTATTAGAGGATAGCATCCTCTCCCATCTCATCCTTGTTTTGAGACTATGCAGATGCCTCAAGTGAAGCAAGGCTGCTCATGAGACAATGCTTATACTCTGTAGGATTTGCCCTATTGTTCCCCTCTTGGCCATCAAATCAATCAAGAGGGTCAAGTTACAACATAGCACAACAGGGAACAGCTGAGTCTGCTGAGAAAGGAGAGAAATTATGTGCTGAAGAACCTGTAGGACCTAATTATTATTATTATTATTATTATTATTATTATTATTATTATTTATAAAGACAGGGTTTCACCATGTTGGTCAGGCTGGTCTTGAACTCCCAACCTCAGGTGATCCGCCCGCCTTGACCTCCAAATTGTTTGGATTACAGGCGTGAGCCACCACACCAGGCCTTTTTTTTTTTTTTTTTTTTTTTTTTCAAATAAAGGACCTAATTATTATCCACCAACAGGAACCAGCAGAATAGCTCTATGATTGGATCTCTGGGATGCCACATCAAGAGTGAAGGTAAAGCTGGATATCAAAGACTTTGTCAATTTCAAGGAAATTCTCTTATGACATAGAATTTAATACCTGACAAAACCCTATAGGACAGTTCTGATGTGCTATTAGGATGACTCAGAAACTTAAAAAAAACAGAGATGTCTGAACTATTGTGACGGGCAGTAGAGAAAGAGATCAAAAGACTCACTGATAGGAGCAAGTTAGAATAGACCAACTACCTAAGACCAAAAGAATTACCTGCCATCTATATTTCTTGAGAAGACCTAAAGGCTACCCTATTTACCAAAATGGAATGAGCTGATGAAGTAGGCAACAATATCATTAAAGATCTCATAGCTGCCATCCTCTACAGTCTGGGCTGTGTTGAGGCTGAACTGAGCCTGCTAATAGCAGTCAAGATGAAGTGTTCCTTGAACAGCAAAGGAAATATGGCAGTCGTTAATTGCCAGAAGTAAAGTGCAATAAGCAACAAGGTCAGAATAACAGGGAGGGAAGTTTTACCTGCAGAGAGCTATGCAACTGGTTAATACAACATGGATTTCCTCAGAGAAAGATACATCAACAGCCAATGAGAGTGTTGTTTAATATAATAGTATATAATCCAAAGAAATCAAGAATGAACAAACAGAAGACTGAGGCCCAGTCTCACTTTTGTGTCCCAGATGGAAAATAATGATCCTGGCAGAGACTGACGTTCTCAGAAGTTCTCAACCAAAAACCCACCATCTGAAGAATAGGTTGAGTCCCCAGCAGGAAGGAGCCTGAAAAACTACAGCAAGAATAAATAATAATACATCCCCTAGTCCTTGCTCAAAAGATCTATGACGTGTTCAGATAATCAAACATTGGGAAGCATTTTGAACTATTCAACTGTGACTAATTGACATTGATACTTGGAAACCGAAACCTTGATCTGATTACACCACCCTTGTTAGAGGAGGGTAGTACTCGAGTTTTGGTTTGTCCGGATTTTTTTTTTTTTTTTTTTTTAGCACTGTGCCAGTGTCCATATAGTGACTAAGTCTTATCAATTCTAACTCCAGACTCCCATCTGCCTTTTCTTCTTTGTCCTTAAAGACACTCATTTTATTAACTCTTGCTTAGGTCAATTAAAATAACATGTTGATTATCCCTGTTTCGAAGTGTTTCTCCTTCCAATCACTCAGAATGTCATCAGAGTTTTCTTAATAAAAGATGAAAACCTCTGCATCAATCCTTTGCTTAAAAATGTTCAATGGCTACCATTTTGCCGTATATAAAATATCGAACTCCTTATTTTATGTGATCCTTCACAGCCAGGTCACATTTTATCTGCCAGTGTTGCCTTTAGCCACACAACCCGGCTCCCTGTGTTCTGACAAAGCTTAACCAGTGCCATTAACAGATCAACCTTTGAGTTTCTGATAATGTCATTTTGCCTATGTGAAAGGCCATTCCTGTTGTTTTTTCTACCTATTTCTCCCAAAGCAATCATTCTGGTTGCATAAATAAGTGAACGAACTACCTGAGGTCCCTGTCAGCATCACTTCAATGGAGACTACCTGAGTCATTCATTGAGAAAGGTGAGGAATGCTTCATTCGGAACCATGGCTTTAGAGATACTGTATCAGATGCCTTGACAAACCTATTTAGAAATAGACTCATTTTCCATGTAGCAAACTCCTGCTTATTCAAAGTCTAGTTTAGTCATTATCTTTTCATGCTCCTATTCTCAACCCTTGCAGAATTAATCGTTCTTTCACTTGGGTTCCCAAAGCATTTTATTCTAACTCTACTGTGCTCTGTAAAACACGTTGTTATAGTTTTAAATGGTACCTAAGCATTTTTGTATCCCTAGCATTTATCATGGTGCTTGGTACATAGAGTCCCATCTACATTCTTACTGAATATTTTCTCTCCCATATTATCAAATAATAATAAAGTTAATGTGTGTCTAGAATTTACAGGTAGGTTTTGTTTTGTATTTTTAAATTTTCTTCCCTCCTCCACCCTCCAACCTTATGTTGTATTCACATTTGACTTATGTTGTATTCACAATGGATTTACTTGAGTTTTTAATTTGTGATTCTATCATGTATTAACTGGTAGAGCTTGATTGAGCAGTTTGGCAGCCTTTCCTAAAGAGAAAAAGGAATTGTTCTACCAATTTTATTTTTTGAATTTTTATTTTAAAAATTTCAATCATTAATGAAAGTAATGAGAAAATATAATAAATTCCTTCTTCATTACCAACTCATAGCCCAATCTTGTCTCACACATATTTCTACTTACCTCCCCACTTTCAAGTTTTTTTGAAGCAAATTACAGCTGTCATATTAGTCTATTCGTACATATATTTATGGCTAGATCTAAATGTCCAAGAACTCTTTTTAAAAAACATTTTTAACCCACAATACACTATCACTTCTTTAAAAAATGTCAGTGATTTCTTAATATTATCAAATATCCAGTCGTGTTCAAATTTTTTGTACCTTTGAAATCTTTAGTTATCTGCCTCATAGAAAGAGAGATGAAAGTGTGTTCATTTTTCATAAATTAGAGTATGTCCTACATAGTAAAGGACGTAGCTTGGTAAGTTAAAATAATTGTGTGACAATTACTGACAATAAGGAGTTAACCGAATTCTATCAATTTCACTACCACATTAGAGGGAAAAAAAAACAAGGAGTAGATGTGCATGCTCCACCTCCTGCTCACTTGAACTTCTCAGGGTGTCCCTGGGGGATGGCATGCTAACCTTCCCCTCTGCTGAAATCACAATCAAGAGCTGATTACAGCAGAGGAATGTGGTAGTCTTACATATTTTTGTGCTAAACACTCAATTTCATCTCTTTATTATGTAATTACTGATTGATTACTTGAAACTAAAGCTAATAAAAAAGTGCTAAGACTCTCTCCTCATAGGAGTATAGTCATGACTCTGAATTATGCAATATTTAAGAAAATGGATAAAATATTTTATTTGCAATTTAAATATAGTCTTCAAATTTCTATTTCATGATACAGTAATAACAACCTTTCTGCTGCATATATCCACAGTAAGGAATTTATACAAATGTACTGACTCCTAAATGCTTCTTCATGTACTTTCTTTGAAGACGGAAGTGTTGAATCTATTAGTCCCCTGTCCCAAATAATATTTTAAGAGTAATCTCATTTTACTAACCATGATTAACTATTTTTCCCTGTTATGAACTGCATGTTTCCAGCCCATATTCCTACTAAATTTATATTTTGGAGCCCTATGTGATGGTATGCCCAATGTGATGTGTAGTATTTGGAGATGAGGCCTTTGGGAGGTAGATAGATCATGAGTGTGGAAATCTAATGACTGAATTAGTAACCTTATCATAAAAGACAAAAAGAACTTGCTTTCTCTTCCTATGTCTTCCATGTGAGGATATAAGGAGATGTTGACCATCTACAAGCCAGGAAGAGGGCCCTCACCAGAACCAGACCATACTGGTATTCTAAACTTGGACTTCTAGTATCTAGAACTGTGAGAGAGAGGGAAAACAAAGCTTGCTATGCAAGCCACCAAATCTATCGTGATTTGTTATAGCATCATAAACAAATATCACTGAAGACATAAACTGACTGAGACCACCAAAACAAATAGTATCTGAATATTCTATTCTTTAGCCTTTTCTCTTGGCATCAGATGGACACAGCTTAAAACACAACTCGGGATAATAACTTTTTAAGTCAGAGCAGTAGTAAAACAACAAGAAATAAAAATAATGTTAGGCTATACTGGGTACAGAGAGCCAGAACTGGAATCTATTCTGCTCTTTGCTAAATACTGGTTTTGTGATTTACTTCTCTAGATCTGGTCCTGTCCCTTTAAACAATTGTGAGCACTGGTTTGGATTATTTGTAAGGACTCTTTTAATTAAGGAGCTTTTTCTAAATATGAACAGGAGATATTCTATCAGAAAAGCTGTTAGAATATCATCTTAAAACAATACTAGCCATGAAAGGAGAATTAGGTTGACTCATTTATTGAACTAAAAACTCCATCTATTATTCCAATTTGTACATTTGAATGAGAGCTTCCATAATTTTGTTTCCTGAGACTTGTCAAATGATATATTGTACAAATACATATTGACAGAAGCTCCAGGTGGGCAGCAGAAAAAGAATCAAGGCATTTTAAATGCCAATCCTTTTAAATTGATCATTGTCCTCATTCATCTCAGACAGTGAAGTGACTTACTCAGATATTTCCAACCAAGCAGGACATTTTTCCTGATTAAAATCAAGTGATTGATTTTGTTACTTTTCCTTACATATTCTTTCATATGCAAAAGATATTTTCTAAGAAAGAAATGTAACCTATACCTCAAATATGACTCACTGAATAAAACACAGCCACACTGGCTTTGAATTATACTTACAAGGCAAGTAAAGTAGTTCCTGGGCTCACAAGAAATAGAGTTTATACACAATTAAGTGGGAGAAGAGACAAAAAGCAGGAATGCAGAAATATCTTCACAGAGAAATTTGTGTTTGAATCAGCCTTAACAAATGAAAAAAGAGCAAAAAGCAAAGATAGAAAAGTATTCTAATGAAAGGGGTCAGTATAGGGAAAGAAAACATGGAAGAGAAAAAAGTACAGACAGGCATGCTACTGTCTGCTTTCCCTTGACACTTTCCCTTAATGTTCATAAAATCTGAGTATTATTAGCGTAATATTAAAGATGTGGAAACTAAGTTTCAGGCAGATTAACTTTTTTGTCCAATGTTACGCATGTAATTATTAACTTGTCTTAGTTACACACCTAATAAATAAATAAAATACTTTCAAACTCTAGTATGAATAACTTCAAAGCCGTATTATACTGGGATAGTGATTTATCGTAAAAGCATTTATTGAGCACTCACTGGGTATCAAAGACTATAGTTAAAACTAGTCACTACCTATAAGGAGCCTGGTGGATGACTCTTTGGTTAGATGAGGAGACAGTGAGCCTCCAAGTTGATATACAATAAACTTTGCCTGCCTTTTTTACTTCCTGCACAGGTTTTTGCTCTACAAGGTACCCTATGAGTTCATCCTTATAAGGACCAGTTAAACTGGTTCCTATTCTCCACTGAATCCTCTTTGCAACAAGGATTATTCCAGTACAAGTAAGAACCCAGCATGGAGCTCTCTGGAAACAACAGCTAAAGGAAGGTCCTATCTTGAAGATGCTACCTCTGCCCCAGGAGGAAGCCCAGACTCAGTATCATAATCTTCAAGTTTCCTTCATAGACCATGGGCATCTTGGATGTATGCTCAGGAGCAAAGGCATTCCAATCTGTTCTCCTTTCTTTTACCAGGGAGCGTTAATGATGCCCAGGAAAGGTACAGCTTCCTTTCTTCCCCTTGCCTACCACACTCTTAGATGCAAGTGTTGAGTAATACCTCCCCATAGCTTTCTTCTCTTTTACCTTCTCTTTGTCTATAACAAGGCATTCCCACCATTCTTTATTTTCATTCTTCTTGCTGTACTAAAGCACAAAACAAACTGCACATATTCTCAGAAATTCAAAAGTAGACAAGCTGTTTTGCCTTCTAGCCTTGCAGAGCTTACCCATCTCCTCCACTATGAGGGAGCCTTCTTACTGCATGCTGAAATTAGTGTATGCCCAGAGAAATAGCTCAAAAAATTATTTGCCCTCAAACAAGTCTTGTCCATATATTTGAACATTGAGCATAAGGAATATCCAGGCCTTCGGGGCTAGTGACAAAATATAAAGGTGCTTCCAGTTTTAGATGATCATTACCAGGGTTGATTTGTATAGAACACTTCCCTGTAGTACAGTTATTAATTGGATAGAAAGCTAAATTATCTCCTATTATCTTCATCTGAATTTTAGAAGAATTGCCTTAACAAGACACTAGGAAAAGATAACATCGCCTGGGTATTTGATAAGACAGACAGAGAGACACCCCCACACACATTTTTATTCTGTTATAATGGCAAAGATCTTACTGTTCCTGTTTTTCTGTTCTGCTTTTCAGTGTAATGGGATAGGCAATTAATATTTCTTTTAGAATATAAGAGGTATGTACAGATGGCTGGAAATAGAAATATATGTGGCCTACATACTAAAAAAGAATCCATTTAAATTTTCCTCTTTATTCCCTTAGGTGAAGTTTATGTTACTTTTTAAAATTGTATAGGATGCAGGGAGAGTGTAAGTGAGAGACATCTAAGCTTCCACATTCCCGCCATGATCTTTTATAAACCTAGCTACTAGAGAATCCCTCAGTGCTAAGGGTCTCAAGACTAACACAGGGAGCTGGCTAGAGACTGCACAGAGTCACTGCTTCAGAGAGGGAGCCCACACTATGACCCACAGGCCCCTGCCCTTGGACAGCTGGAGCACAGCACCATTCAGAGAGCTCAGCTCACAAAGGACAGCTTCCTGCCCTAGGACTGACAACACCACTGCTGCTGCCAGGCCAAGGAGGAAGAGAAAAGGCCAGGCACCTTTACGTACACCAAGGAAAGACCCAATGCTGTTGCTGTCGGTTGCTATGGAACTAAGGAGTGAACAAACTACATGTCCCTTAGCTGCCTGCCTACACTGCTAGTGCTAAGAGTGGCCCTCCCCTCCCCTGGGGTAGGCCTGCAGTGCAGTTGCTGCTGCCTCTACCTGAACATTCTGCTAGCAGCCTGGGGACTGCCCCACTCCTGCTTATCACAGCCAGCACTTGAACAAACTACCAGAGGCCTAAGGACAAGTCAACCGGCCTTGCCCTTTCACCCAAATATTTGAACATGCTGTCCAGAGACCTGGAGATTGGCTAGTTCAGTCCATTACAGTTAGCACCTGAGCACTTCTTCTGGAATCTGAGGTCAGGCTGACCCAACCTGTAATATTACCACCAATACACTTGGCTCACCACAGCCACTATCAGCATCCAAGCAAGCCTCCTGGAGGCCTAAGAATCAGCCTACATGGACTAACACGAGAGCCAGTATACACTACTCCAGGGCTCAAGGACAGGCACAGTCACTGTTGCAAACATGAGGCCCAGAGACTAGTCCAACTGGCATTTCAGTCTCCAGCAAAACTTCACCGTAGCCTCCATTAATAACTGCATTCTAAGCCACTGAAAAATCACAGACACCATGAATGCTATTTGCAGCTGAAGAAATTATACTGACTACCCTACTGCATACACCCAAAATAGAAGTCAAAGAGGATACCCAACCAACACCATAGACAGAGCTTCAGAAAAAGTACTCCTCTATGAAAGCAAATTTTAAAACTTGGAAAAAGTAACTGTTACACCAGATGCAGAGATATAAATGTAAGGACACAAGAAACATCAAAAAGCAAGAAAATGAAAAACAATCAACTCAAAAGAAAAACAAATTTCCAGTATATCCGAATCAAAAAGATTTGTGAAATCTAGATAAGGAATTCAAAATACTAATTTTAAAGAAGCTCAGTGAGATATAAGAAAATGCTAAAAAAAATAAAAATCAAAAAAACATATTGGAACACAAATGAAAAATATACCTAAAAAGACAGATTTTTTAAAAGAACCGTACAAGAAACTCTGGATCTAAAGAATCCATTGAAGAAAATACAAACTATATTTAAAGCATGAACAATAGACTAGATCAAGCAGAAGAAAGAATCTCAGAATTTGAAGACATGTCTTCTGAAATAATCCAATCGGACACAAATAAAGAAAAATAGAAATTAAAACATGAGTAAAGCCTCCATGACATTTTGGAACAACATAAAGCAACCAGATATTCAAATTATCAATGTTTCCAAGGGCAAAGAGAGAACAAAAGAGTTAGAAAAGCTATTTAACAAAATAATAGGTGAAAACATCCCAAATATAGTGAGAATAAGACATCCAAATACAGAAGGCCCAGAGAATTCCAAACTGATACAATGTAAAAAGATATTCTTCATGGAAGATTACAGTCAAACAGTCTAAAGTAAAATACAAAAGAAAAAAAAATTATGAAAATAGCAAGAGGAACTATCAAGGAACCTCTATCAGACTAATAGCAAATTTATCAGCAGAAGCCTTACAAGCCAGTAAAATATGGAACGACACTTTTGGCTTGGCACAGTGGTATTGTCAAAGTGCTGAAACAATAAATATGTCACTCAAGAATACTATATCCAGCAAAATTATCTTTCAGAAATAAAAATAAATAAAACCCAGACAGGCAAATAATGAGAGACTTCATCACCACTAGGCCAGTCCTATAGAAACTGCTCAAGGGAGTGCTACAACTAGAAGCAAAAGTACATTTACCATCTCCAAAGCACATGAAAATATAAAGCTCACTAGTAAACCAAATATACAAGTGAAGAGAAAGGGCTCTAATGGTATCACTACAGAAAACCACAAAACCACAATGACAAACAACAAGAGAAAAGAAAAAGAACAACAACAAAATAGCCAGAAAGCAAGTAGCAATATGACATAAACAGAATGCCTCATATCAATAATAACCTTGAATATAAATGGGTTGAACTTTCCACTTAGAAGATATGCACTGGGTAAATGAATTAAAAACAAACAAACAAAAAACATGATCCACCTATATGTTGCCTATCAGAAATGCACTTTAGCTGTAAAGAAACATACAGACTCAAAGTAAACAAAGAGAAAAATATATTCCTTGCAAACAGAAACTACAATTAGGAAGAAGCAGCTATACTTATAGAAGACAGATAAAATATATTTTAAGACAAAGACTTTAAAAAGAGACAAAGAAAGTCATTATATAATGATAAAGGGGTCAATTCAGCAAGAGGATTGTAAATACATATGTATTCAACACTACAGTACCCAGATATATGACAGAAATATTGTAAGAGCTAAAGAGAGAGGAAGACCCAAATACAATAATAGCTTTGGACTTCAATACTCCACTTTCAGATTTTGACAGATCACCTGGACAGAAAATCAAAAAAAGAAACATCAGACTTAGTTTATACTCTAGACCAACAGACCTAATAGACATTTACAGAACATTTTATTCAATAGCTGCAGAATACACATTCTCTCTTTAGCACATGAAACATTTTTTAGAACAGACAATAGGTTTGACCTCAAGATAAATCTCAAAAAATTCAAAAAATAGAATTGAAATTATATCAAATATATTTTCTGAACATAATGAAATAAAACTAAAATTAAAAAGTAGAAATTTCAAAACTATACAAACATGAAAATTAAACAACATGCTCCTGAACAAGCACTGAGTCCTTGAAGAACTTAAGAAGGAAATTTAAAAATTTCTTCAAACAAATAAAATGAAACACAACATACCTAAACCAGTGGGACAGCACAGAAGCAGTGCTAAAATGGAAATTTATAGCAATAAATATCTACCTCAAAAAGTAGAAAGAATACAAAAAGTAGAAAGACTAAACAGTGTAATGCACATCGAGGAACTACAAAAGTGAAAACAAGAACCACAACCTAGCAGGAGGAAAAAATAAAAAGATCAGAGAAGAGTTCAATGAAACAGATACTAAAAAACAGTAAAAAACATCAAGATAACAAGAAATTGGTTATAAAAAATAAATTGCTAGCTAGACTAGAAAAAAAGGAAAGAAAAATAAAATCACAAATCATATGATCACCTTAATAGAGTCAGAAAATTTACTTGATGAAATTCAATATCCTTGTATAATAAAAACTCTCAAAAAATCAAGAATAGAAGAAACACACCTCAAAAATAATAAAGGCCATACAGGACAAACCCAGAGTTAACATATATAATGGGGGAAAACTGAAAGCCTTTCCTCTAAGATCTGGAACAAAACAAAGATGCCCACTTTCTTCATTCATATTCAACACAGTACTGGAAGTGCTAGCCAGAGCCAAAAGGCAAGAAAAGAAAATTAAAAGCATCTAAACTGAAAAATACTAGGTCAAGTTGTCCTTTTTTGCTTATGATATAATCTTATATTAAGTTTTCTTAATATAAAATATAAAATATAAAACTAAAGACTCTAGGAAAAAACTCCTGGATTTCATAAATTCAGTAAGGTAGCATAATACAAAATCAACATACAAAAATTAGTAGTCTTTATACACCAGTAATGAAAGCTAAGAAACAAAAAAAAGATAATCTCATATATAATAGTGACAAAAAATAAAATACCTAAAAATAAATTTAAACAAAAAAGTGAAAGATCTCTACCAAAACAAACCAACCAACCTTAAAATTGAAGAGGACACAAACAAATGAAAACATACCTCATGCTCATGGTTTAGAAGAATTATTATCATTAAAATAATTATATTGCCCAAAGCAATCTACAAGTTCATTGTAATCACTCATCAAAATAGCAATGCTATTTTTCATAGAAATAGAAAAAAAAAATCCTAAAATTCATATAGAACCAAAAAAGAGCTGGAATAGTCAAAGTAATCCTCATCAAAAAGAATGAAGCTGGGAGCATCCTACTATCTGACTCCAAAGTATATTATAAGGCTATAATAACCAAAACAGCATGGTATTAGCATAAACTATGTGCATAAACCAATAGAACAGAATAGTGATTCAATAACTAAATCCGTGTATTCACTGTCAACTGATTTTTGACAAAGGAAGCAACATTCATTGGGCAGAGGACATCCTCTTCACTAAATGCTGCTGGGAAAATTAGAGAACCATAAGCAGAAGAATAAAACTGGACCCCTATTACTCCTCATAAACAAAATTCAACTCAATATGGATTGAAGACTTAATCATTGAGTCTTTTTTTTTTTTTTTTTTTTTTGAGACAGAGTTTCGCTCTTGTTACCCAGGCTGGAGTGCAATGGCGCGATCTCGGCTCACCGCAACCTCCGCCTCCTGGGTTCAAGCAATTCTTCTGCCTCAGCCTCCCGAGTAGCTGAGATTACAGGCGCGCGCCACCATGCCCAGCTAACTTTTTGTATTTTTAGTAGAGACGGGGTTTCACCATGTTGACCAGGATGGTCTCGATCTCTTGACCTCGTGATCCACCCGCCTCGGCCTCCCAAAGTGCTGGGATTACAGGCTTGAGCCACCGCGCCCGGCACTCATTGAGTCTTCTTAATGTTGACCATTAAAGTTAATGAAACTTAAATTATTAAGTTTCCATAAACCTTCTAAGGAAAAGACCTCAAGAATCTGGTCTAGGCAAAGATATCATGGCTAAGACCACAAAAGTAAAGACAGCAAAAGAAATAGTCAACATAGTGAAGTGACAACCTGTTGTATTAGAGAATATATTTACAAACAATATATCTGACAAGTGACTAATATCCAGAATATACGAGGACCTCAAACAAAACACACAAACATTTCTCAAAAGAAGACATGTAAATGACCATCAGTTATATGAAAAAATGCTCAATATTACTAAGCATTAGGGAAATGAAAATCAAAATCACCATAAGACATAATCTCATCCCAGTTAGAATGACTGTTATTACAAAGACAAAAAATAACAGGTGCTGGTCAGGATGTGAAGAAAAAGTAACTCATACACTGCTGGTGGCAGTGTATATTAGTAAAACCAATATGCAAAATAGTACGGAGATTTCTCAAAAAAAAAAAAAAATGAACTGCTATCCAATACAGCAATTCCACTACTGGGTATTTATCCAAAGAAAAAGAAATATATTTTTAAAAAGATACCTGAACTCAAATGTTTACTGCAGTACTAGTCACAATGGCGAAGATATAGAATCAACCTAGTTGACCATCAGCGGACAAACAGAAAGACAATGTGGTATATATGCAAAATGAAATACTATACAGTCATACAAAAGGATGAAATCATGTCATTTTCAGCAATGTGGATGGAACTGGAGGTCATTTTGTTAAGTGACATAAAGACAGATACTACAAGTTCTTCCACATGGGAGCTAAAAAAGCCAATCTAATTGAGACTGAGAATCAAATGATAGATACCAGAGGTGAGTAGGGTGTATGAATGGGAATGGGGACAAAGAGAGACTGATTAGTGGGTACAAATACATCAAATATATAATTAGATAGAAGAAACAAGTCCCAATAATCAATAGGAGTAAGATGACTATAGTTAGCAACAACATACTTCATATTTCAAAGTAGCTAGAACAGAAGACTTGAAATGTTACCAACACATAAAAATGACAGATACTCAAGGTGATGGATACCTCAAATACCCTAGCTCGATCATTACACATTCTATGCATGTAACAAATACGTGTATCCCATAAATATGTAAAATATATTGTGTCAATAAAAATCCAAAAATGTATATAAACTTGTTTCTTCCTAATGAATTTATTAATATTAGGTGCTTATAACACATATATTTTGGTTGCTATAGTTGCACTGGACTTACAGAAAATCAAAGTCACAAATCCCCTTAGCAACTGCCTAAAAACGTCTTAAATGTTATTAGCTTTAAATGTTATAAAGCTGTGTTTATTTGGCTTCTAATTTTGAATATATCCCAAATGACAAATTAAGAGCTATTTAACCCTGGCTTAGTTTGAGTCCCTCTTACAAGTCTGTTCTTTTATCAAAATGGAATGGGACCCAACTGCTCAAAGACATAAGGTTTGCTTTATCTCAAACAAACAGAGCCAGAATCTTAGAAATAAGGAAGAAGCAACATTTTCTGGAAAGGCTTAACATTTTATTACCAGTGAATATATTTGCTTTGGAAAAACCTTTCAACTGAACAATGGTTTCCATTATCCTCAGCCTTCGGTTTTCCTCTAAATCCTCTTTTGTAGGCATTTCTTAGCTCTCTCAACACTGCTTGACAGTTTTGTTATTTTAGTCTGATTTTCTGCAATTCTACTTCTCTGCTGTCTGGATGATTTTATTATTTGCCATATTCTCTCTTTCAGATTGGGAGTTTTATTCTGGTTTTGGCTTGCCAGAGTTTTGGCAGGCTACTGCTACAAAATACAAGAGATTTGGAAGCTATGCAGATGGCAAATGTAGTGTTGTATGCTTTCATTCATGACGGGCTTCCGTCTTTTTTATAACAGGCAGGAAAACTGCCAGCTCTTATTTCCTGTGCCCGCTTCTGACATATTTAAGCAAGATTGTGGTAGTGATTTGCAGGGCTGCAGGCTTTTTAGTTGGGGTATGCTCTGGTGGTTGAAATTTAAAAAAAAAAAGTTTCTGTTGATACTTAGCATTGATTTTCTTACATTTGTTTTTTATCTTGGTATGTTTTAATGACTCCATTTACCTTTGAAGTTAACATTTTTTTAGAAGAGTTAAAAGATTACCCAATATTTTCTTTTAGTTTTTATTGTTTTCCCCTGACCTAGTACTCATGATAACAAAGAAATTTATTTATTTTTTGAAAGAACATCTTGCCAAGCATTACCACTGAAAGAGTAAGATCTACTCTCTCAATTGGAATTTAATAAACTTGTTTCTGGAAATGGCTCCTGGAAAAGAGAAGCATTAATTTCAGTTCGTTAGGTCTATGAGCTTAAGCTTAGAAAAACAATTCCTGTTCAGAAAAGGCAGGACAATTTTGCCAGAGCATAGCTTGGCTATATAGGATGCTCTAGTAAATCAAGGGTGTTAAAAGTACAAACTTATACAAAAAGTGAAACACTGGCATTGTTAAGGAAAGTACATTTTTCCATCATATAACTATGGCACTGTAAGAACCAAAAATAATAACGTCTTCCCAGTGCCTCAGTTTCCCTTGATTATGCCTTTTTATTTTCTCTCGTAGGAAGATGTAGTGAGGAAAATATCATTCTAATGAATTTCTACACAACTTACAAGCTCAGGACAGGAATATACAAGCATCAGCACAAGAAAAACGGGTCTTCACAAATACAGCTTTGGAAGTATAAAGTAATCTATTGTATCAATATATCAAATTTTATTCTCTGTCATACTATATGATGTCTATTAATGTATGGATTCTACTATAAAAAGACACACAGTTTTGCTCCTAGTCACACACAAATAATACAACAAATAAGCAACCAGTATGATTTTAATCTTCTCTGCAGCCTTAAATATTATGTCTTACCTCAATGGGAATCTGAATCCATGGAAATTCTGAATGCAAAATTAATGGAGTTCTAACCATGAAAAACAAAATTCAGCATTTCAGGTCTCACAGGAGATTTCTAATACCTCACACAGAACTTGGGCAAGTCAATTCTTCACCACGAGGATTCTGCCTTTATAACAAGGCATTTGCTTTCCTGGCCCTCCCTACAAAATGCCAGTAGTTTTCTTCCCCTCAGTTAAAAAGTCAGAAAAAAATATCCCTAAACACTCTCAGATACCACATAGATGGCAAGATACTGACAGCCCCCATTTGAGGACTACTGAACATACAATATTGGCTTGGAAGTTCTTCAAACCTAGAACTCCAAAGAGACAAATTAAATATTGAGTTCAGGCCGGGTGAAGTGGCATGCCTGCAGTCCTAGCACATTGGGAGGCTGAGGCGGGCAGATCATGAGGTCAGGAACTCGAGACCAGCCTGGGCAATATGGTGAAACCCTATCTCTACTAAAAGAAAAATACAAAAATTACCGGGTGTAGTGGCACACGCTATAGTCCCAGCTACTCAGGAGGCTGAGGGAGGAGAACTGCTTGAAGCCAGGAGGCAGAGGTTGCAGTAGGCCACTGCACTTCAGCATGGGTGACAGAGCAAAACTTTGTCTCATAAGAAATGAAAATAAAAAGTAAATACTAAGTTCAACTGAAGGGCCTGCACGTGTTTTAGATAACTTTTCTGTTGTATTGGATGTATGAACTGACTTGTTGCATTATTAAATATTCAATTTATTTACCTTGATCAAAAAATCAAAAAGGATTATGCACACACAAATAAAAGGTAAAAAAAAATAAAGCTAAGTATCAAATTTTTCTTGGATTCAGATGCTTTTCAATTAGTAGAGAATTTATGTCTGCTTTTATTTAACTATATATATAGCTAAATTAAAACTGAAATAAGGAGATTGCAATACAAAGGCTAAGGCTTACCTGACCCTAAGACCACCTTATTTATAAATTAGAATTGATGACAAGAAGTATTTTATTATGAGGTAAATATATCATTCAGTGGAAAGCATTATTAGCTTCATTTAAAAGGTCAGATAAAAAGAATAGAAACAAATGTTGTTTATAAATAAGGATAGATTTAGTAACTTATGTATATTTTTCAGCAGAAACGTACCATGACAAAGGCATTCATCAACTCCATATTAACCAAACTATATATTTCAAGTTAGAAAGTTTAGCCTGCTAGTCATAACTAAATTTGCCCATAATATACCATGTTTTATTATTTTTTTTCTGTGTAACATTTCTGAAAGACACAAAAATAGACTCGAAGAAGTGAAAATACATTCTATGTTCTTGTTTGAGAAGACACAGCATTCTAAAAATTAGTATTTCCTCCAAGCTATGTAACACATTCAATACAATCCCAATACAAATATCGTAAGAATTGTTTCTAGCATCATATAAGTTCATTTTAAAGCTCATATAGAAAAGCAATATCCAGAAAAATATTTAAATGAGGGAACTAATTCATCCAGATACTAAAATATACTATAAAGTCTTTATAATTAAACAATATGCTATGGACATATGAGTGATCAGACACACTAGTAAAAGAGAGTAGGAAATTCAGAAAATGGATCCTAGTGCATTGGGAAGTTTGGAATATAATTAGCACAGCATCTCAAATCAGTGTAAGAAAACTGTATAGTCATGGAATAGTGTAATTTTTAATCATTCCTCACAACATATATAAGGATAAATTTCAAATGCATCAGAGGTTGAAACATAGAAAATATCACCACACAGGTACTAGAACAAAATGGGTAAATTCCACTATAAATCAGAGTAGAAAACACTTTCCTAATTATAATTCAAAAATCAAGAAGCAATGAAAAAAAGGGCTGATACATTTTTGTACAATAAAAAACTCTTTATGGCAAACAGACACACAGAAGAGTAAAAAGACAAATTGTGAACTACAAAAAAATTATCAATAATGCTTTGCAAATAAGAAGTCTGTACCTAAGAAATACAAAGAAAATTTCTTATTTGAGAACAAAAAGACCAGCTGCCCAATGACAAATTTACAAAGAAACATAAATAGCATAGAAAGATGCTCACTCACTTATAATAAAAAGCGCAAATTAAACCTAACATCAGATACCATTTCTCATCTATCCAATTGGCAAACATCTAAAAGTTTGACAGCATATTCTATAGTTGGCCTGTGGGGAGTCATTCATTCTCATACATGACTGGTGGGAAGGTAAAGCGACTCAACCAAAGGGAATTTGATGTCTTGCAAAATTATATCCATAATTACCCTTTATCTCAGCAATCCCACTACTAGGAACCTTCCCAAAAATATACTGGCAACAGTACAAAATGTGATACACAAAAATTATTCATCATATTAGCATTTGCAATAAGAAAACATTGGGAAAAATCAATGTGCATAATTACAGGACTGCTTAAATCAACTTTAATGGAGTATTCTGCAGCTGTAAAATTGAATGAGGACAATCTCACTCTGCTGTTGTATAGTGATCCTGGGGATAAACTGCTAGGTTTAAAAAACAAGATACAGAACAGTTTTATTGTTATTACATAAAAAGAGGAGATAGAAGTGTGTGTGTATGTGTGTAAGAACAAATACACTTACATATGTTGGTACAGATATACACTCATGCGTATATACATTTACATATATAGGTACATGCATATGTCTGTATATACATATTACAATAAAACAAAGATACACTAATAGCTAGCAAAAAACATCACCTATTAAAGGAGGCAGAGATAGAGATGAAAGTTAGACTCATTTTGAGTTTTGGCTTTGGAGTCTTGTAAATGGTTTACATTTTTAACAAGCAAAAGTAAAGATAAGTAACAAAAAGCATCCCTATATTTTGAAAATTAATTCAAGAAGATGAATCTAACAGTATATTAAGTTGGTAACATAACTACATAGATAATAACATTGAACGACTTAAAAAACAATATTTTCATTATAGTCCTTGTGGGATATATCCTACGGACAAAAATGAATGACAAATCTTAAATCGTACTCAGTGATTTCATCATAAATTCAAATTCTGGCACTGTTATTTTGAAACTATTAAGAAGGCATTGTAGGGTAAAAGAATTAAGTAAATAGGTTAACTCCAGTAGAAAGCAAGATTTTCAGATAAAGAGAAGGAGATGTGAACATAAAACAATTTAAATAAGTACCCTATAATATCTGAGTTTCCAATATCCCTGTGAAATCATAAAATATTTTCTCTGCATAAAGAATAATGAATTTTCATTTTCTGAAAGATCGAAAAGGAATGGTAATTCAGTAAAAACAGGCAAAGGTAGAGCATTTTTTTGGAATCCAATTGTCATTTTCTACTAAATGTACAAAGGCTTTTTGGAGCAATGGCTGATTCCAGGTCTTGGAATATTCAAAATGAGAATGAAACATCTTGTACCAAAAAGCAAGAAGGATTTCAGACTATTCGAGTTGTATTTTTAAAAAGGCACAAGAGACAATAAACTCTGATTAAAAATTGAGTTATTTGAGCATCAGAAAGAATAACATTTGCAATTGATAGAACACACTGAACATTTCTTTAAAAATCATTGGTTAACGGCGAAGTTGCTAAAATATCAACTCATTCTGCAAATTAATGAATAAAGGCAAATAAACCTTCAGCACCATTTTACAAATTATGTTTGGAGGTAACAATAGTAATGAAAAGAAAACTATTTTTATAGAAGTATTTCAGCTACAAATGCAGAAGAATAAAAAAATTAAATCACAATACCATGACCTCTAAGGAAAGAAAAGATCTTAGCACTGATTACCAATGGGTAACTATTCTGTGAAAGTCTTATGAGGAATCCTGGAATAGACTGACGGGGCTTACAACTCTGAAGCCACATGACTAAAAGTGGGGCCTCCTCCTGATATGATGCACTAGATGTTTCACAGCACTTCCTAAAGTGTCTTTTGAAGGTTTTTGGCTTAACTACACAAAAAGAAAGTGATGCTTAATAAAATGCTTCAGAATGAAATTTTACAAGAAATATGGGGCATAAACAAATTAGGTAAACGAGTAAATGATGCCACAAAGAAGCAACCAGCCAAATCCACAATGTGAAAGAATCCTGCCAGACCTAGTTTTATTTTCAATAAATTAATCTCAAGGGAAAAAAAAAAAGAGACTGCTATAGAGAAAAAGAATTTACAAACATTAACAAAGCATATGTATAGACCTTGTTGAAATTTTAATTTGAACAACTGTAAAGATATTTTTTAGATAATTTGCCAAATTTGAGCATTGACTGGTTGCTAGATGTACTGCTAATATTAGTTGTGATGATACTGTAAATATGAAAAGTCATTAGCCATTAGAAATATATTTTGAAGAATTTATAGTTTCTCTGATTTCGTTTTTAAATTCTTTATAAAAATGAGGAAGATAGATGAAATAAAATTGCAAAATAATAATTATTGAAGCTAGATGATAGTTTATTGTGTTATTTATTTTCTACTTTTGTTTGAAAAATACCATGATAAAAAACTGCTTTTATGTGCCACATTTTCTTTATCCAGTCTACCATTGATGGGCATTTGGGTTGGTTCATGTATACCTATACAACAAACTTGCACAATCTGGCCATGTACCCCAGAACTTAAGGTATAATTTAAAAAAATAATGCCAAAAAAAGTTAGATATTTTTTAAAAACTGTTTTAAATTTATTGATTCTGGTCACTTCTATCTTATAACTACTAGTTACTGCCCCCTTGTGCAAACATTGCAGAAACTGTATTCTTCAGCATGTGATTCATATCATAAGAATTTCTATTGTTCTTTTTTTTAAGTGAAATTTATTCTTTAATCAGACCTGGTACATTTACAGGCAGCGTTTCAATATGTTCTGCTTCATATGCTTTCTTAATCCATTAAATAATATTACATAAGTAGATTTTATATTTTCTTCACAATGAAAATAAATGAAACACAATTATGTCTGTGAACAACCCTCTGCTTATGTGATATTTTATCTCAACAGTTCCCAATCTGTGGATACTGAACCTTTGGAAAGTCACAGAGAAAATCATGCAGCCATGAAATGAACTGTGTGTGTAACCATTATAATATTTTATATATATAAGCAGCATTATAGTAAGAGTTTACTAAGATGCTTTTATAATTGATTAAATAAAATCTCAATTAATGAATATTTAATTTACAATGACTCCTCTTATATAAGCTTATATTTTTCTTTACATTAATAAAAAATGCCCTAAGTATTAACAATATTAAAGACCTCTGACTACTTGGTTCTGACACTATTTAGTGTTTAATTTTCAGGTATTTTAGGAATAGCAGTAATGTTTTAGTATTTTTAAAGAAAATAATCCCCAAGGTGTCCCTATTAAAAAGATTTCTTGCAGATGCATCAAGAGTGGTCCTTCATCATTCCCTGAGACAACCTTCTCTTTACAAAATGCTAATAGGTAGAATACCATGTGATTGCAGCCCCCTGGACTTATGGAACATAGTGACTCTGAGCCCTAGGAACCTTTTCTTCCTGAAATTACAAAATGCAAAAATGCTATTCTCTTTTTGTATCACAATTACATCAAGTTTTAGGATAATTTTTGTAATACATACTAAACCAAAAAAGACTTATGTCTTTCTTGCCAATACCAATAACTAAGATTGTAGCCTCTTATGGTAGAAACTGAACCTCCACTGGATTTTACTTCTATTTGATCTCCAGCATGACCACAGAGCATCGAAGGAACTGGACTGAGTGAAGGAAATAGACTGGTGCCCCCGGGACTCCACATGCTGGAGAATGGCTGCATATTTATAAGTACTGATTATTATTTAGACCAGATGAAACCCTATTTTTTTCTAGATGCTCCTTAACTATTTTACAGATATCCACAATGAATTGTTTATACTATCCTTATGAACAAGATATCTGTCATATATGATTTTTTTTCACTTTGATGTTCTAATTGCACTTTCTTAAGATGAACACTGTCAGGTATAAACATATAAAGGCACATTGCTTTACCAAGTAAAATGCAATATGCTTGTTCTTGTTCCTTCACTGTTTATAAAGAGTTCAATCAAACACTTTGTGTGAGGGTAATGTATGTGTATGTCAGGAAGGCTATAACCGATGGTAGAATTTCTTCTCTTCTGATGCCAAGCCAATATTGGAAGAAACCTGAGTCCTAAAACATGAGATTCCAATGGTACCAATGCAATCAAGATGAGGCATGAAAAACTATTAAAAGTAAGGGTAGGATGAAATAATGGATTCATCACTATTTCAAATAAACCTGAAATTAGAATGTTTGGGGAATAAGAGAGATTGGTATCTCCCCAACCATATTTTTTATACTTGTTCTCCTTAAACTATTATCTACCCTAGTCTATGTTTATGCTTGTTTTTCTTTGAGATAATATTGAGTAAAGAAATTTATCTAAACCAGGAATAAGTCAAATCCCTGAATAGACCAATAACAAGGTCTGAAATTGAGGCAGCAATTAATAGCCTACCAACCAAAAAATGTCCAGGACCAGATGGTTTCATAGCCGAATTATACCAGAGGTACAAAGAGGAGCTGGTATCATTCCTTCTGAAACTACTCCAAACAATAGAAAAAGAAGGAATCCTCCCTAACTCATTTTATAAGGCCAGTATCATCCTGATGCCAAAACCTGGCAGAGACACAACAAAAAAAGAAAAATTCAGGCCAATATCCATGATGAACATCGATATGAAAATCCTCAATAAAATACTGGCAAAACAAATTCTACAGCACATCAAAAAGCTTATCCACCACGATCAAGTTGGCTTCATCTTCGGGATGCAGTTCAACATACGCAAATCAATAAACATAGTCCATCACATAAACAGAACCAAAGACAAAAACCACATGATTATCTCAATAGATGCAGAGAAGGCCTTTGACAAAATTCAGCAGAACTCTTCATAAACTAGATACTGATGGGACGTATCTCAAAATAATAAGAGCTATTTATGACAAACCCATAGCCAATATCATACTGAATGGGCAAAAACTGGAAACATTCCCTTTGAAAACTGGCACAATACAAGAATGCCCTCTCTCACAACTCCTATTTAAGAGAAAGAAATAATGGGTATTCAGTTAGGAAAAGAGGAAGTCAAATTGTCTTTATTTGCAGATGAGATTGTATATTTAGAGGACCCCATCGTCTCAGCACAAAATCTCCTTAAACTGATGAGCAACTTCAGTAAAGTCTCAGGATACAAAATCAATGTGAAAAATCACAAGCACTCCTATACACCAATAACAGACAGAGAGCCAAATTATGAGTGAACTCCCATTCACAATTGCTACAAAGAGAATTGAATACCTAGGAATACAATTTACAAGATATGTGAAGGACCTCTTCAAGAAGAACTACAAACCACTGCTCAAGGAAAAAGAGAGGACACAAACAAATAATAAGAGGAAAATGGAAAAACATTCCATGCTCATGGTTAGGAAGAATCAATATTGTGAAAATGGCCATACTGCCTAAAGTAACTTATAGATTCAATGCTGTACCCATAAAGCTACCATTGACTTTCTTCATGGAATTGGATAAAATTACTGTAAATTTCATACAGAACCAAAAAAGAGCCTGCATAGCCAAGACAATCCTAAGCAAAAAGAACAAAGATACAGGTGTCACACTACCGGACTATACACTATACTGCAAGTCTACAGTAATCAAAACAGCATGATCCAGGTACCAAAACAAATATATCGACCAATGGAACAGAAAAGAGGCCTAAGAAATACCACCACACATCTACAACCATGTGGTCTTTCACAAACCTGACAAAAATAAAATGGAGAAAGGATTCTCTATTTAACAAATGGTGTTGGAAAAACTGGCTAGCTATATGCAGAAAGCTGAAACTGGACCCCTTCCTTACGCTCTAAACAAAAATTAAATCAAGATGGATTAACGACTTAAGCATGAGACCTAAAACCATAAAAACCCCAGAAGAAAACCTAGGCAATACTATTCAGGACATAGGTTTGGGCAAAGACTTCATGACTAAAACACCAAAAGCAATGGCAACAAAAGCCAAAATAAACAAATGAGATCTAATTAAACTAAAGAGCTTCTGCAGAGCAAAAGAAACTATCATTAGAGTAAACAGGCAACCTACAGAATGGGAGAGAATTTTTTGCAATCTACCTGCCTAAGGGATCATATCCAGAATCTACAAAAAACTTAAATTTACAAGAAAAAAACAACCCCATCAAAAAGTAGGTGAAGGATGTGAACAGATACTTTTCAAAAGGAGACATTTATGCAGCCAACAAACATATAAAAAAAGCTCATCATCAATGATCATTAGAGAAATGCAAATCAAAACCACATTGAGGTACCATCTCACGCTAGTCAGACTGGCCATCGTCAAAAAGTCAGGAGACAACAGATTCTGGAGAGGATGTGGAGAGAGAGGAATGCTTTTACACTGTTGGTTAGAGTGTAAATTAGTTCAACTATTGTGGAAGACAGTTTGGAGACTCCTCAAGGATCTAGAACGAGAAATATCATTTGACCCTGCAATCCCCTTACTGGGTATGTACTCAAAAGATTATAAATCACTCTATTATAAAGACACATGCATACATATGTTTATTGTGGCACTGTTCACAGTAACAAAGACATGGTTCACAATCCCAAATGCCCATCGATGAGAGACTGGATAAAGGAAATCTGGCACATACACACCATGGAATACTATAAAGCCATAAAAAAGATGAGATCATGTCCTTTACAGGGACATGGATAAAGCTGGAAACGATCATTCTCAGCAAACTAACACAAGAACAGAAAACCAAACCCCACATGTATGCCTTCACTCATAAGCGGGAGTTGAACAATGAGAACACGTGGACACAAGGATGGGAGCATCATACACCAGCGTCTGTTGGGGGATGGGGGCTAGGGGAGGAATAGCATTAGGAGAAATACCTAATGGAGATGACGGGTTGCTGGGTGCAACAAACCACCATGGCACATGTATACCTATGTAACAAACCTACACGTTCTGTACATGTACCCCAGAACTTAAAGTATAATAATAAGAAACAAAAGAAAAAAAAAAGAAATCTAAAAGTGACTCTAAACTTAATTATTTTAAAAAGTGCAAGAATTTTTAATATGGTAAAAAATTATTAGGAAATATTTCTCTATATAAAATGCTTAGTTTATTGTATGAAGAATGAGTTACCCTACATTGAATTTTGTCTATAGCCAAATGAATTTTTAATATTTAATACTTGTAGCTAAATTTATTTAAGATCAGAAATGTGAAATATTTATAGAGAAAGATCTGATGACGAATTCAATACCAAACCCCATGGTTTCACTTGTAATAACCAGGCCTCTGGGTCATTTTCATAAATCTGATAACTATAAATTCAGAGGTAAAATGAATAGAGAGATAAAAAAAAATAACATGAACCCAAGATTAAAATGACTACCTAAGAGACTAGTTAAAATAGATTAGTTCCCTTCTAGCAGTTATTGATGATGTTTTGAAGAACAAATAGACCAATATGGAGTAGCATAAAGCAGGAAAGCACTGTCTGATGGAGGTGACACTTGGGATTGGTTTTCTTACAGTTTTGTTTTTTCTTTGAAGCACAAACTCTCCGCTCATACCCCTATGTGTCATAACTGACTACGTCAATAAATTAGCTTCCATGGAAGTTCCCTTTCTTTTTTCATTTGTAAAGCAGAAAAATGAAAGGACAGTTCTCCTTTACTAGAAAACTAATAAAACTTGTTTTTGAAAGTTAAAAGTATACCCCTGCTGAAGATAAAGTACTGTGGGAGGTCTAAAACTACTGACAAGTAAAAAGTAAATCTGATTTTATAAATAAAAATATTTCATAGAAAATATTACCTTTGTCATTTCATCATTAAGAATATCTGGTTAAAAATTAATCTAATTTCATTAATTCTTTTTTTTATAATCAAAAGATAACATATCATATTACTAGGTGCATAACTAACAGTCAGGGTTGGCTACAGAATAGCCATTGGGCACATATCTATAGATTGATTAGTTGATACACTGAAACTCTTTTCACAGCAGAAACTATGCCCCTAAGTATTGTTTCTTTTTCTTGCTATCTATAACGTGCTCCCTGGTTACTTCATTTGCCTCAGTTAGAAGGACAAATGTGAGGGCATGCTAAAAATAAAATTCTTGTGCCAAGATCTTTAAGGCAATATAGACAATTTAGCTGGAAAACCCATACTGGAATTTGAGCCACATAAATGGGACTAGATGAAGCTATGTATACATTAGAAATGGTTTAGGGAAAAATACTGGTAATGCACAAAGGATGCTCATCTGAATTTGTATCATTATTAGTTCTTCTACTAAGACCACCCTCTTCTTTAAAATTCATATATCACTGAACAGCAACCTTCACTATTTCCCTATTATCATTGAAAATAGTATTTCAATGAAGAAACACACAAAAATATCAAGCATGAAAGAATCTTCCAAAAATCAACATAAAAAAAATAGATAAGCCAGTTTTGGTGATGCTGAAAACACAAATGCCCACAAAAGCTAAGGAGGTAATACAGATGAGTAAAATGAAATGACCCAGTTATAAGATTAATAATAGAGCAAGAGCAACTTAAAAATGGCAACAGAGCAAAATCAACTAAAAAAACCACCGAGTAGTGGAAACCGTAACTGTCGTCAGACCACAAATACTGTTCATAGGGCAGCCATGGGTTGGCTCTAACGGAGACTAGCCATGAGGATGCTTTTTAAAGAGCAGGCAGAAATCTACTTTTTCTTGCAACCTCTCAGCTTTTAAGCACTGTTACTATTTTAGTCCATTTGGTCTACTAAAACAAATTATCATAACTGGGTAGCTTGTAAACAACACTTATTTCTCACAGCTCTGAGGGCTGGGAATACCATAGTCAAGGCACTGACAGATTTAGTGTGACGGCCCATTACCTGGTTCAAAGATGGCAACTTTTTCCCGTGTCCCCAAGTGGAGGAAAAGGCAAAGAGCAGTAGAGACTTTTTTTTTTTTTTTTTTTGAGACCCAGTCTTGCACTGTTGCCGGGGATGGAGCGCAATGGAGCAATCTCGGCTCACTGCAACTTCTGCCCCCCGGGTTCAAGCCATTCTCCTACCTCAGCCCCACAAGTAGCTGGGATTACAGGTGGCCACCACTACGCCGGGCTAATTTTTTTTTTGTATTTTTAGTAGAGATGGGGTTTCACTATGTTGGCCTGGCTAGTCTCAAACTCCTGACCTCATGATTCACCTGCCTTAGCCTGCCAAAGTGCTGGGATTACAGATATGAGCCACTGCACCACATCTAGAGTCTTTTTTATGAGGGCACTAATTTCACTCATGAATGCTCTGCCCCACGACCAATTTACCTCCCAGAGTCCCCACCTTCTAATGCCATTACATTAGTGATTAGGTTTCAACATATGAATCTGTGGTGGGACATGGGGAAGGACACAATCATTCAGAACACAGCACGAAGTAATTCAACAAACAATGAGGTCCTCATGGCAACAAAAGAAAATTTGTTCTGAGTCAAGTTCATTTCCTAAGATGATGTAACTCCTTAGCCATGACATTACCATTTGGAAAAGATGGGTTAGCCCACTATTTAATAATTACTGCCATTAAATGATGAAATATACAGAATTTTAAGGGATATGCAAAACAGTTTTTATTTTTTGAACTTGTATTAAGTTCAAGGGTACATGTACAGGTTTGTTATATAGGTAAACTTATGTCATGGGGGCTTGTTGTATAGACTATTTTGTCACTCAGGTATTAAGCCTAGTATCCATTAATTGTATTTCCTCATCCTTTCTCTCCTCCTAACCTCCACCCTCAAGCAGGCCCAGTGTCTGTTGTTCCTCTCTATATAGTCCGTATGTTCTCATCATTTGGTTCCCACTTACAAGTGACAGCATGAGGTATGTGGTTTTCTGTTTCTGAGGTAATTTCCTAAAAATAATGGCTTCCAGCTCCCTCCATGCATGTTCCTCAAAGGATATGATCTTGTTCTTCTTCACGGCTACATAGTATTCCACGGTGTATATATACCACATCTTCTTTTTTCTTTTTAAGTTCCAGGATACATGTGCAGGATGTGCAAGTTTGTTACATAGGTAAATGTGTGCCATGGTGATTTGCTGCACCTATCAACCCATCGCCTAAACATTAAGCCCAGCATGCATTAGCTACTTATCCTGATGCTCTCCTTTTCCCTGCTACCCACTGCCCATGACAGGTCCCAGTGTGTGTTGCTCCCTCTGTGTGTTCACACGTTCTCATTGTTCTGCTCCATTTATGAGTGAGAACATTCAGTGTTTGGTTTTCTGTTCCTACATTAGTTAGCTGAGGATGATGACTTCCAGGTCCATCCATGTCCGAGCACAGGACATATTTTTCTTTCCAAATGCAGTTATGGCTTTGTCTATACAGAACCTGCCTTAGCAGACATAAAAGAAGCCACTCTCAGATCTCGCCTTCCAATCTGTGTTTCCTATAAGGTACCCTCAGACTGATCACTTGTCTACCCACCCCAAGAGAGTCCACTTGCTTTTTGTTCATGGTTATCGTCCCAGGCCACCATTAGTGCTGTGTTTTTGCCCCATGGAAATGGTAGGAGATGGGACTGTTCCAGAATTTGTAGACAGATAGCATTTAGGAGCAGTCATCTGGCAAATGAGATGAAGTAGGAAGTGGAGGCTAGGAGACAGACTAAAACTTCATTTACTGAGTGAGCATTTTGTTAATGAGCACAGATTTTTGTTTATTTTTTTGTGGTGGTTTATTGTGGCTTTGGGAGTAGGGGCTGGTGGGCATTACTAAAGCCCTCACCCTTCTAGTGGGGCTAACAGAGAGGAAGTAGCCCGCCACTCAGGTTCAACCTATAGGAGGAGGAAATAAAGAAAAAATTGTCCTTCTAGGACTAAACCCAAGGTGAAACAGCTACTAGAGAAGCTAATATTTTCTTCTTTATATTGTCTATCAATTTCTGTAGGATTCTGGTATATTATGCTTAAAGAATCTATTTTTTTTTTCTTTTTAGCCACAGCTCCATATGTTGATATGAACTGTGGCCCCAGGGGCATGGTAGAAAAGTGTCTTGATCCAGGAAGGAAGGGGTATTGAGAAAATATGAGTCTTACCACAATAGCAACGTATGTAAAATCCATCAAATATACCGTAAAATCAATGTGGGAGAAACACCACCTTGGCCTGCTGCTCCCTGAAAAGTTTTTCTCCAGTCAAGTGGTGACAGAAGTACATTTGTAAATAAATTACCAAGTTGCTTTTGGTTTTCTGGAGAAGGAAGGAAAGGATTGTCTCCTGGAAGTATTTTTATTGTCTTAAGAAGTGGGATAATATCTAGCTCTGTTCAGCAAACTGAAATCTTTTGAGGATCTTAACAAATTTATGCTCCTACCTCTCACCTCTTCCTCCCTGGTGTATTTCACAGGCAGCTTTGTGAACTGACTACACTACTACAAATAGATTCTGTCACTTTAGAAATAGGGTTTTCCTTTTACAGGCAGATTGATGGACTAGGTGTCAAGGTTTTAGAACAGTAGCATGACTGGGGCAGACACTATAAACCATAAATCCAATAATGACAAATGTCCTAGCCAATCCAGATGTTTCTATTTGTTAAATTGCCTTTATCAAGTCATAGTTGTACAGCATAGGATACGGAAAATAATTGACAATAACTGAGAAGCCAGTTATCAAGCTCAGTAACTGGCTTCTCAGCTTTCTTCATTAACAACAAAAAAAAATGTTAACGAACATTTAAGCAGTATAAATTGTTCTAAGAAGATTCTCTCCTTATTGTTAGCCAAAGTGTGCCAGTAATGCTTGACTAATAAGCAGAGATCATTTTGGATATACAGATTTTGAAAGATGGAACTTTTTATCTGTACCTTTGTTTCATTGTCAAAGTGGGTTAGTAACATAAACTATACAAAATATGTAACAGAATCGTAACCTTGAAATACATCTTCTTAGAATTCAATTTAATATAAACATTTTAAGAAAATTATATTTATGCCATTGGAAAACATTACTTTGTGACTCCCTAATAAAAGGCAATAGTTTATCTCTTAAAGAAGCATCAGAATCAATGAATATCCAGCAGCCAACAATCTCATTTTATAATCCTGATTCCAATATCTGCACTAGAACATTGATTTTCCTTATCTACAGGTTCATCTTCCATCAGTCTCTGGATGTTAACCTCATTCACTATTTAACAATCATCAATACAAAATGATCAATTATAAAATACATTGTTATTTTATGTACCACTTAGAAACAAAACACACTACTAATTATAATTGTAAGAAGCATTTTGATTTCAGAAATATTACAGTAGTAAAAAATGTACATCACAGAATTGATTTGGGGGAAGATTTCAGGGAAAATCTCTAATTCTTTACAGAACATTATTACTGGTAGCAGGCAGCTAAAAGAATATGATGGAGTTCAGTGGCTGACATTTTCTGGCTGTTGCTCATATCAAAGTGAACTGCTATATTAGAGTTCAGAAAACCACGTTAATCTGATATCTGCTTTTCACAGAAAAGAGTAGGTATTGTGATGCAAACCTACCACCTCCTATCTTTACTATGCTAGGATTTTGCTAAATGATTGAAAAAAAATTTAGATTAAGGAAAAAACCACCCAGGCATAAATAAACAAGCAATCTACTAGGCCCTAATGAAAATAATCATTGAACTATTCATGCTATAGAGCACAAAAAAATCTCCAGTGTAGCACTGTCCATTTTAAATATGCTTGGTTTGAACTTTCTTTGAAAATACCACATGTGTTTGGGCAGCTGTCATCTTTTAGAAGTTCATATTCACTTTGTACCTTTCCTGTTCCCATAGGCAGACTAAGATGAACATGCTTTTAGAACAACATTCCCCTTGAACTTCTGTAGATATGCACTGACTGATGTCAGAGGCAATGGAGTCTTGGAATAGGGGGCCCTATATCTAAAAAAAAATCCAAAAGAAAAAAAAATAGGCTTCTTCTTCTGACACTGGGAAGAACATTTTATTAGAAACTTAAATATTATTTTTTCTCTGAGAAGAAACACATAAATCCCAAACAAAGCTTTAAACAAAGAACAGAAATTCCCTGCTTAGGTTTCTACCACAAAAACAACTTGGGTCCCAGATTTATTTATGGAAATATGTCTTTTCCAAAGCTTTTGTCTTGTATGCACTAAAACAATATGTAACCTCTCCACTGAGACTCAAACTCCATATATCCGTCTTTCTACTTCTCTCTCCTCGGATGTCTAGCAAGTGACAATAACTCATTATGGCCAAATCACTGTGTTCTAACCCGGTCCTCTTGTCTTCCTTATCATTTACTGTTATATATGACATTGCCATCCACTCAGCTTTCCGAACAAGCAACCTAGGAATCTGTCTTAATTTCTTATTTAATTTCAGCTCCTACATCTCCTCTAGCATCAGTACAAAATATAACAAATTCCTTTAGTCCAATTTTCCCATTCACCAGTAATATCTGGAAGAGGCTACGATGATCTCCTACCTCATTCTTTAGTTGGTTCTCTAACAACCCCTGATCTATTTTCCACACAGCCACAAAGAAGTTTCTTCCCCGAGTCTCAGCTCCTGTGCCACTTCTTAAATATAAATCAGATTATGTTACTACCCTGTTTTAATTATTTCAATCATTTCCCATTGCATTTCAATGACTAGTTACTTTACTCTCTACACATCAGTTTTCTCCTCTATGAGACTAATAATGATACTACCTCCTACAATAGCTATGAAGATAAAATGAAGATGGGTAAAGTTATTAGAACAGTGCTTGGCACATAGGCAATGCCACACAGAGCAGAGTTGCTGTTGTTTACAACTCAAATGTAAACCCCTTACCAGGTCTGATCCTCTCCCTCCTCTTCCACTTCATCTCTTCCCACTGTTCCATTCCTCCACTGGTCTGGTCTCATTTGTGTTTCTCAAGCACATTAGATTCATTTCCTTCTTGAGGCCTTGAACCTTCTGTTCTTCCAGTAAACATCGGTACCCAACCCTCTGTTTTGGCTTGTTACTTTTTATTTTACAAGTGTCAGATTCTGTGATACTTCCTAATGAGACTTTCCCTGACTACCCAAAGTAAAATTAGCACATCACCCTGCTTTATTTCCTTCATAGCACTTTTTAATCTCTAAATTTCTTCATCATCTTCATCTCCATGTCACTGGGCGAAATCAGGGTATGTCGTTGTTAGTAGCCATCTGACTTTGGGCAAGTATTTGATCGCTGTGTGTCACAGATCCTCCATGTGTAAACTGGGTAAATTTATACCTCCATTATAGAATTATGACAGTTGAAGTAGTTAATGCATGTGAAGTACCTAGGAGTGCCTCACAAATAAGTGCTCATCACACACTGATTTTTTTTTTTTTTTTTTTTTTTTTGAGAGGGAGTCTTGCTCTGTCACCTAGGCTAGAGTGCTGCGGCACGATCTTGGCTCATTACAACATCCACCTCTTGGGTTCAAGTGATTCTCCTGCCTCGGCCTCCTGAGTAACTGGGATTACAGGTGCCCACCATTGCGCCCAGCTAATTTTTGTGTATTTAGTAGAGATGGGGTTTCACTATACGGGCCGCACTGGTCTCAAACTCCTGACCTCATGATCCACCCACCTCAGCCTCCCACAGTGCTGGGATTACAGGCATAAGCCACTGTACCCAGCCACACTGACTTTTTAAAAGAAAAACTAAATGAAATGTGTTGTATAAAGCCAGCCCATATCTGATGTGAGAGCTTACTAAAAGTGGAGACTGATGAGACGTTAACCCAATACTCAGAGAAAGATGCTCTGAGAACACCTTTCATGGGTCAAGGAGGAAGCAGGTCCAACCTGCCGAAAACCTGAGATTTTCTGAGTCTCCGTTGCGGATTACGCATTTTATCCACTAACACATACGAAACTTTGGTCTCACAAAAGAAGTTGTAAGGCCTCCGTGCTGTCTTCCCCTCTTGAAGTCTGGAATTGCTGGTACAGCTAGACTGAACAGCCAGAGAAAGTTAGTAAGCCTTCCAGTTAATGTCAGTGCCTTTGGTGTGCAAACTCCCAAGATGAGCTCCCAACTTCCCCTAACATTGTTTTATGGGCCTAAATATGCCCACAACAGTTTTGTTTTGTTTTACTTAGCAAATGATGTCCTCCTCACACACTTGGACTAGCCTAAGTATATGTAAGTTGGTTCAGAGGTGAAGTTTCCCCAACTGAAGAGCTCTCTGTAGCACATCCAATCTGCTATGGGTGTAGCAGGAGCGGCAGGGAACAAACCTTTTGAACACCGAACTGAGGAAGGAAGTGGCCTGTTATTCAGCCAGGAGCTGAGCGGGGATATAGCCTCATCCACCGAGCTCCCCAAGCTGCAGCTTCTCTTCCCTTTTATAGGCTTACAACACTGAAAGGGCAACTGAGGTGGATCTACGTCATTGTCCATTTGCTGGATGTCTGATCTCACAATCTGTTGGCTTTACTGATTTGCTAATTCATAGGCAGCTCGAGCGGAGACCAGTAGGGGAGGAGGCTTACAGAGACAAGACAAAAGCAACAAGTTGTTTGTCGGCAGAGGTGTATCCAGGAGGGGGCCTGGCCCGTGGAGACGTTGGGGTGTGACCCAGTGAGGGGCTCTAGCCGGCAGGGATAACATGCATTTGCAGCTCTTTGAAGGTTAACAGATAGCAGAGACACCGGGAACTAAAAAGGGAGTCATTTTCCCAGCTCTTTGGTATTTTTTTTTTTTTCCTTCTTCAATCCCCTTCCCATCTGCAAGTAAGGGAGGGAGGGAGGAAGTGAAATTGAAGGAGGCAAGGGGTTCTCCCCTCTGATGGGCAACATTCTTGGTTGAACAACTCCCTGGAACCAGGGTATCTCATGCCTTCTGCTAATTCTCTGCTTTTAAGCTGTCACCAATAAATCTTATTATGGCTAGTACACCATGTCAATAGTGGTGTGGGCCACCAGGCACCTGGCACAAAGCTCAAAAAATATCTACTGCTTTTTATACTCAGAGCTTTTTACACAACTAGTAAAATCATCAATCCATTTATGCCTAAGATACCGCTAGTATCACAGAAAACAAATTGCAGTTTGGAGAGGCTGTTTATTCTAGTAGAAGCTTGATATGTTTTCCAGATAATCTCATTTTAATCATAGAGGACATAATAAATTTGCATTCTGGTTACCCTCAAATCTGTCCATGGTCCATTTTTACCCTTTGACTTGTGTTTAAATGACAGCAGTTTTGGTAAGGCGCAGCTCTGGTAAACACATTTATCTTCTCATTAGTTCTACCTGAAATCTATCTGCAGTCAGGTTATGTGCCAGGACACTGATATATGCCATCAGTATGCACTGCTATAAACTTCATCTCAGAAAGTCTTCCAGATGGAAAATAGTTAGAAGTCTACCTCCAGAGAAAAATGAACTAAGAGGAAAAATTTGAGTCTTTTGGTTTAGGAATTTTACCTAGAGCTAGTTCCTCTTGGGCGAAATTCAGTAAATCTGTTCTTAGTAATTCTAGGAAGACTTGAGATGTTTCAAGACAAACATTATAGTCTTATGTAAATTCAAGTAAACTTTCTTGGAGAATATAGCCTAGGGAAGTAAATTTGCAAATAAGTTTTAAGAGTTCACTGGAACTTGCCTCTTAAAAGAATAAAATATGCTTATTTACTCTTGCTTAACATCAAGTGAAATCTAACCAGGAATATAAAAGATATGTAAAATAAAGTGCAGAAAAAACTGGAAATTGTCTTCAACTTTTAGGAACACATAAAGGTAATTATTTCACACAAGATGGTTCCAGAAATATAGAGAAACATGTATTATAACAAGATCTACCACAGCCTCCAAGCAGGATCCAGAGAAAGGTCCCAAATTGATAGCCACCCAACAAGTTACTCCCAAGGCTATCATTCTACTAAGTGATTTCTAAAAGTGTCAACATTGATAATTGCTAAGTTCAGGCAATGGCAGTCTTTTCTGAGTTAGCAGGAATCTGCCACTGTATCCAGAATTACATTAGGCTGATAATAAATACTACTTTTTTCATATACCCTCTCAAGTGCTATCTGATTTTACACAGACTCTTATTAGAAGCCCATGAACCAAATATTTATATTTCCATTTGGCAAGGTAACAAAATGTATTTATTCTTAGAAATAACTTACCAATGGCATCTGCATTAATTACATTTTTCATGTTAACTACAGCACAGATTTTGTATATAATTAGCAAGGCGCAAACAACAGAAATTTAAAAATGGCAAAAAAAATTGCAACAAAAATGTATTACAGGGGAAAGACGGAGAAAATACTTTTCCCCATTTCAATAGCTAAGTATAATTAAAAAGCCCTGGTAATTATATTAATATACAAACCAAACATCAGAAGACTCCGAAAGGTGGATAGGAGTAGGCAAAATGGCTAGAAACCTCAGAGCCTTAGAATTGACACAAAGGTGAGTTCCATGGTTTGGTTTGTTTGCTTTCAGTTTTTTGTCCCATATGTCCTAGATTTGGAGTAGGAGGAGCCATTAAACTAGAAAATCTAACAAGCACAGACAAACGCCTGCTCTCTTTAGCCAAATAATGAGGGAAATGGCAGCCTAGTAAAATAGTGAACCTCAGACAATAGCCACCCTACTACAGCTAAGTAAACAGAAAAACCTGTGGTCCATATCCATACATTCCAGCTGAGGCTGAGTACAATGCTTAGACTTTCACTAAGGGCAGGTTGTAATGAGGCATGACACCCACCCCCCTACTGGGGATTATGTCAGAGAATGCTGAGTTGGGACTTTCATTCCTACTGTGAGGTAATGATCCCATTCCCCACAATGTCAGTGGAGACCATGTGTAGATATTGGACTTCCACCCCTATCTGGCACTAATGAAGTCTCCCCCCACCCCAACCCACACAACTCTCGCCCTTGGATGTCAACAGAGGCTGAGTGGGAAGTTTGGACTTTTACCCTCACCTAGCAAGAATGAGGTGGCACAACACCATTCCCTGGCTAGAGTGATGTCAGAGTTAAATTTAAGGTAAGCCAGTTAAAATGAAAGATTTAAATAAGATCGAGAAACTTATAAAATTGTCTTGCCTTTAACCTGAAATCACACATCATACCAAGAATCAGGACGGTCTCAAACTTAACAATAAAAAATAGATGCCAACACTGAGATGGAAAGCTGTTAGAATTATCCATCAAAGATTTTAAGGCAGCCATGATTTTTAAAAACTGCTTCACCAAGCAATTACCAATATATTTGAAACAAAGGAAAAAAATAGGAAGCCTCAGCAAAGTAGACAGTATTAGCAAAAAAGAACCAATAGAAATTTTAAAATTAGAAAATAAGTCACTGAAATAAAAAGCTTAGAGGAAGAGTTCAACATAGAACGGAAGGGATGAAAGAGCCAGTGAACTGCAAAGCAGAACGATAGAAATTACCCATTCCAAACGATGTAGAGGAAATTGACCAGCGAAAAAAATGAGTTTCAGGGACCTGTGGGTCTGAAAAGATCTAGCAGTCAAGAGTATAAAAGGTGGAGTTAAAAACACCCAAAGAAATCATGTTTGAAAACTCTTTCAAATTTAGCAAGAGACAAATCTATACAGATCAGTAAACGGCATAAATCCTAAATAGGCTAAATTTTAAAAAAAACTATGCCAAGATACACCATAATTAAGCTTTAAAATTAGACAATAAAAAATAGTTTCATTTTTGAAAGCAGCCAGAGATAAATAAAACCTTACCTATGGGGAAAAACTATTTGAATAACAATGGATTTCTCACAGAAAACATAGCAGTCAGAAAAAAGTGGCATATTTCTCAAGTGCAGATATTAAAAATAAAACAAACTGTCAACTGATAACTTTATCCAGGAAAAGTATCCTTTAGGAATAAAGGGGAAATTAACATTTTCAGATAAACGAAAACTAAGCAAACTTGTTGCCAGCATACCTACCCTAAAATAATGGCTAAAAAAAATTGTCAAAAGAAAAATTGGTGATAGAGGAAACTTTGAGGTATCAGAAAGAGTACAGTAGGCAAAAATATAAGTGAATATAATAGACTTTCCTTCTCTTCTTGGGTTTTCTAAATTATATTGACTGTTGAAGCAGAAAGTATAATAATATCTGATGTAGTTTTAAGTACATGTAAATAAAATGTTTATCCTAATTACATCATAAATAGGAGAGGATAAAGTGACATCAAAGAAAGTAAACTCTATACTTCACACAAACCGGTAACATGATATCACCAGTAGACTCATGATAAGTATATATAATAACTGGTAATTACTTTAAAAACTATACAAAGGAAAACATTAAGAAGTACTATAGATACATAAAAATGAAACTCTAAAAAGTATTCTGTAACACACAGAAACACTGGAGAAAGTAATAAAAAAAACATACACAAAAAATCAAATGGCAACATAAACCCTAATATATCAATAATTACATTAAATATAAATAGTTTAAAGACCCAAATTACAAAACAGGGATTGATAAAGTGGAGTTAAAAACATGACACAACTTTGCACTGTCTAAGAAATCTCACTATATATGTAGGCAGAGTAAAAGGACAAAAAAAAGTTCTATCATACGAACATCAATCAACGTAAAGCAGGAGTGCGTATTAATATTAAATGCATAGGCCTAAGACCAAAACAAAATATTAACCAGAGACACAAGTGGCATCACGTAATGATAAAAGGGTCAATTCACACACATATAATATAGTAATTGTAAATATGTGTAAGCCAAACAACAGAACTCCCAAATCTACAAAGCAAACTGACAGAACTGAAAGGAGAAATACTCAAAATCACAATTATAGTTGAAGACTACATACTTCTCTCAACAATTTATAGAATAGACATAACATCTTAGAAAATAATTCACCACCACCAAACCACCACCAACAAATAGTATCTAACCAGTGTTACAGAATGCTCTACAAAGCAACACAATATACATTGTTTTCAAATGTCCATAGAACATATGCCAAGATAGGCCCTATCCTGGGTCACAGAACAAGCCTAAAATAATTAAAAGAACTGATATAATGCAGAGTGTGTTACTTAACCTGAATGGAATCAAATTAGAAATAATGAAATGATAACAGAAAAATCTACAAGAACTTGGAAAGTAAACAAGTGACATAGATCCATTTCACACTAACATATGGGTCAAAAATAAAACTCAAATGTTTAAAAACTAATTACAAATGAAAACTAAAATACATGTCAAAATTTGGGGGACACAGTTAAAGCAGTACTGAAAAGAAAATTTATAGCACTAAATACATACATTAGAAAAGAACAAAAGTCTAAAATCCATAATCTAACATCTCACCTTAAGAACAAATATGAGCAAAATAAACCCAAAGAAAGCAACATAAATAATAAAAATAAGAGCATAAATAAATGAAAGAGAAAAATGATAGACGGGAAACAAAATGAAAGATCTGGTTCTTTGAAAAGATCAGTGAAATTGACAAACATTTTAAAGATGACAAAGAAAAAGGCTAGAGAGAGCAAATTACTAATATCAGTATAAACCCTTCAGACATTAAAAAGATAATAAAAAACTACTGTGAACACATCTATATACATAAATTTAACAACTTCGATAAAAGATACCAGTTCCTCAGTATTGGTCATAAACTATGACCATATAATAAACTATGAAAACTCACTCAATATCAAATATATAATTTGAATATCCCTATAACCACTAAGGAAATTAAATTGACAATTTTAAAATTTCCATGAAAGACATCGCTAGGCCCAGATGTTTGGAGAATTCTACCAAATGTTTAAAGAAAAATTAACACTAATTCTACATAATATCTTTCAGAAAGTAGGGTAAGAGGAAATACTTCCCAAATCATTTTATGAAACTAATATTACCCTGGTATCAAAAAAGATGCAGAAAGAAAATATCAAAAAGATAAAACCAAATACCAATATTCTTCATGAATATATATGCAAAATCATTAATAAAACATGACCGTATAGAACTCAGCAACACATAAAAAGTATACCTCATGAATAAGTAAGTTTGATACCATGGATGCAAGGCTGATTCAATATTTGAAAATCAACAAATGTAATCTACTATAATAACAGGCTACAAAGAAAACTTAAACAACCATATCAATGAATGCAGAAAAAGCATTCGACAAATTGCTAGGCATGAGAAAAGATTACCTCGTAAAGCAATGTCACCTCAGTTTTAATTCCTACACAATGTAGCAAAGCAAATATGCAGTGTCTAAAACCTGTTAGCTTCTCTTATCTTTGTTAAGTTTGCTTTTTAACTGTAAGAGAAACTCATCCTAGTCAGCATGCATAAAAGCAGGGCTGCTTTTATATGACACAGGGGTATTTCATGGACTCCAAAGACAGACAGCACACTCAGTCCGACTATGCAAAGGATAAGCTAAAAGGGAAACAAACAAACAAACAAAAAAAACCCTACAAAAAAACAAAAACAAAAAAACGTGAAAAACCAAGTCAGCTGCTTTCTTCTCAAAGTTCCAAGATCTCTTGTCATCCTTTTCTCTGCAAAACTACCTCATTTTTTTCTCTCTGAAGAGGAAATCCATAAGGTCTGAATTTACGTATTCTTTCTATAACCAAACTTTAGTCTGGTAAGTCTCACCACAAATATATAGGAGAATGTATGCCAATCAGACTGATACAGGTGCCCATTCTTGGTCCAATCAATTAACACCAGAAAGGTGAGGGTCTTTGGTACATACATTGCTGAAGGAGGTGAGAGATGTACATTGTGGGGCTCGACAAATACTCCAAAAAGTACCCACAAAACATGTTTGAAAAGTCCAATATGTCTTCACTGTTAGGAGGAGCAAAAAGGTTGTAGTGTTAGAACTTTGTTTATTCTGTTTTGACTAGCTCTTGCCATGTTTTCAGACTCTACTCATTCTTTAATGCTTAGTCCAATCCCACCTCCTCCGTGAATCCCTATCCATATATCCCAGTCTCCAAAATTCCTACGCACTAGGTCATTTAAGATGTAATGATGCATTGCCAGGTATGGTTCACTCTTATTTTACATTTCTTAGTGTTGGCTCAAAAATTGTAACTAATAATTTTTTTTTTCATTTTTGAGGAGTCTCGCTCTGCCGCCCAGGCTGGAGTGCAGTCATGCAATCTCGGCTCACTGTAACCTCTGCCTCCTGGATTTAAGCAATTCTCCTGTCACTAGAATAGCTCCAGAATAGCTGAGACTACAGGCACACACTACCACGCCCAGCTAATTTTCATATTTTCGCAGAGACGGGGTTTCACCATTTTGCTCAGGTTGGTCTCTAACTCTTGGCCTTAGGTGACCCATCAGCCTCAGCCTCCCAAAGTTACGGGATTACAGCATAAGCCATTGCACCCCACCCATAACTAATACTTCTAAATGCTACTCTATTGTCAGCACCTCCTACACACACAATAACACGATAAGTCTTCAATAAAATCTAATTTACTTACAGAATAATCACAAACATATTTTTACAGTCTTTTCTGAAATAGGATCCAAGAAACTTCATATTTGAAAGTGATATGAAAATATGAAATATATGGGTTGAGATAAAGGATATTCAGGAAACAAACATGAAATTTTCACACCTAAGTATTAAAAATGCTAGAAACTTAGAGTTATTTACCACTATTATTGAATCATTGTGGATGAAAAAAAAGTACCTTACCCATTTAACTGGCAATAAAACTGAGGTACAATGGTGCAAAGAGAATTACATGATATTAAAAAAAAACACCAGTTACAAAGCTGAAGCTTAATTTTATGTGTGTATTGTTTATATGTTTATTTATTCTTTATTGGCCATGTGTTGGCTCAAAAATTCTAACTAATACTTTTTTCTTGGTAACTTCTATGAAGTTACCAAGAAATAAGAGTTTCTTTCTTTAAAGAACTCACTCATAAGTTAGTGGACGAGAAAGATACGTATAAATTAATTAAAAGACAAAATATTTTTTAACAAAACCCTTTGCTTGGAAGCCGCCATAGGCATGCATACCATTTTTGAAATCTTAAATTCCATTATCCTGCTCTTGGACCTCAAACTCCTATCCTTATATAATGCTCACTTTCTTACCTTTAATGTATCTTATATTTTTATTATTGAATATGCTTGCCTCTGTTCCATTACATTTTATTCCAGCCTGCCAGCTGTCACCTTTCATTTCTTATTCTGCCTGTACCCCATGCCAAAACACCAGTTACTCAGATTACCCTCAATTATCTTGGTCGTCTTTTTGTTCTATTCATTTATTTAATCAATCAACAAATACATAGTTAACACTTGCTTTGTGTAAATGCTATGCTGTGCACTGGGGCTGGAGCTGTAAATGAAACCACTGTCCCATGAAGCTTACATGGTTGTAAATCAAGCCAGCCCCTCAGCTTCTCTTTTACACCCTGACAACTCTGATAAGGGGGGAAAAAAATCACACAGTAGCATATAATGATGCCATTAGAAATGCATCATCTCCTACCTAACCCAGACTTTAAATAAACTCATGATTTCTTTGTGAATTCCTCTCTGTTCTTTATTCCAAGGTTTCCTCTTCTCAAATCATTTACTCCCCAATCTCCCACCCTTGGCAAATGGCCTCGACTCTTTTTTCACTAAGAAAAACAGGTCCATCTTGTAAGAATTTCCTCACCTCCTGCTTCTTTTTCCTTGCATTCATCCCCTCCTGGTATCAGGTTGGTCTCCTTGTAAGGTAATCCCCTTGATACCCTCCATCATGTTTCAGGTCCTGCCTTCTCCCACCTCCTCAAAGATGTTGCTCTATTAACTAATCATGTCTTTTTTGTGCCTTCAACCTCTATGATGAGTCTCTCTCCTTTGCAAGTGAACATGTTTGTCTCTTTTATCTAGAAAAATAAAAATAAAATCCCCTTGTTCTGAATTATTTCTCTACTTAGCATTCTATTTACTCCTCTTAAAAACCAGTCAATTAAGACAACTGTTAATGAAGCAAAATTGTAAAATACCCAGTATCCAAGGGGGCCTTGTAAGGGATCATGAAAGTCAAAAAGCTCTCTGTGAATGCTCGTTCTACATTGGTATAATATTTATACATGGTAGCATGACAGTGTCAGTGATTTGTTTACACTTTTATCTAGCATTGTTTGCTGAAAGAAAATCCCTGGTGCCGTCCTGTTAGTTCTGATAAGCTGTTCGTGTTCAGCAAAGTCAAAGACAGCCTCTCATTGTCATTTGCTTGGACGCTCACTGTAGGCATATGCAGCAAGCCAGAAAAAGCACAGAGCTCAGGAAAATGGGGAAACACCATAGTTGGCCAAAAGAAAAAAAAAAAAATCTCACACCTCTTGACACCAGAACCAAGCTTAGGAGAGACCTCTGTGCCAAGATGATTTATGTCTCTACTGACATAGCAGGGCAGAGCTGGCCTTTCACCCTCTCCTTTTTCATCCTGCCTGTCTCTCTTCAGAGACAATAGGTTTCTTCATGAGAGTCACTTTGCTTTGGGTTCTCAGCAAGCTGTGCTTCCACTCTGAACATCTCAGTATTATAATTCTCTATCTTTTGGATAACAGTACAACAAGAAAGGTGGAATTACATGCTGGAGAAATAAGACAATCCTCTCTATCAAAAAAAAAAATACATAAGAAACAAATCAGTGTTTGATCCTGACAATATCTCCAAGATCTTGAGAAGCAATGGATATAAAAAGTTCTTTTTTTTTTTCACCAACTGCAATATCATTTCCATTATTTCTCCAGGCTCCCATTCTGAATTCAAAGCAATTTATCTGAAGTTCAGACACAGTCACTGTGATTTAGTTTCAGTTTTATGGCAACTGCAGGTCTCTAATAAGTATGCTCCCTTCATTGATTTTGTTCCCCTTCAGCTACTGCTATAAATGTAATTGAAATTTTTTGTTTTTTTTTTTTTTCTCCTGACCTTTTGTTTTTAACTGACAAGACAGCAATCAGTGCAATGTCTTATGAGTTTTATATACTCAATTAATAAGAAATAGTTTCTTTTGGAAACAGACTTCCCTATTGTTTTCATTTAACAAGTTATACATTTTTTAAAAACCAAAGTAACCCCTTCCTTTGTCACCTTTATTTCAGAGTATGGGTTAATTCCAGCATTTAGAGGTGGAGGAGATTCTTTCAAATTTTTTGGATTGTTACATATAGTATATGTAGTAAGCTGACTTTTACAAAATATTTTTTACCTTTTAAGCCACTCTTTGGTTTTGAGATTTTTCTCTGTTGATGGATTAATATGTTTATATAAGACTGGACTGTTTTCTATTCTCCTATACCTTGAGATGAAAGTAACTAAAAATGGTTTTCAGGCAAACATAAGCACTTCTAAGGAGAAAGATAGTTATCCTTGATGCGAGGAAGTTGACAGTCTTGTCTGTCACAAGCCAAAACCCAGCTATCTCTTGTCTCTCATGCATAATCCTTAGAAACATAGACACAAAGTGACAGATTGAAGGGCCAGCCATATTTCATTCATTTTCATTTTTCCCCCTGAACTTTCCACTTTGATTTCAAATGTCACTTTTAATATAACTGCATTTTTATATCTCTTTGGATATTTTTCTGATGACACTACTCTATTTTACTCATCCATTCCAGTTGAATTCTGCCTATTCAAAATACATTTTGGAATCTGGTAAATTAGATCTTTCTTCATATTTCTTATTAAAATATGCTTGGGGTTTGTTACACATTAATTACTCCAAACAAATTTCATAAACACATAAAACACCAGAAAACTTTTTTTTTAGTATTTTCTAAATAAAAACAATCCATTCATCTCCCTACAAATATCCATCTTCCATTTATTTAGGTATTTGTTTATGTCATATAGTACAGTTTGTAATATCATATTTCATCAAATCTAGTACATTGTTAATAGTAAGGGATCATTTTATATACAGTTTGAAAAGAGAAACCACTGTTTATGACATACTATAAATAATTACATCTATTTTAATTTCAAAGATGATAAAATTTAAAATAAGTACATCATAAAATCAGTGAAATATAGTAATTCTTGTCTTCATGATGTTCTAATCCATAAGGATTATTTTTGGTGCCTAAACTTGCTATCACTTAGTTTCTTACATGTTAAGTGGCTTGTTTTGTTTAGATCTGACTATTAGTGAATATTTAATTGAAGAACCATAGATATACAAACATGCAAAAATCCTAACTGTACAACTCAGTGAATTATCACAAACTGAACACACCTATATAAAAAGTACCCTAACCAAGGATCAGAACATTACCAACACTTCAGAAACTCTCTGTATGCCTCCTACTATTCACTATTCTTCTCCTAAGGCAAATTCCTACATTGACTGCTAACAGTCATAGATTAGTTTTGCTGGTTTTGGACCTGGTATGAATGGCAATGTAAAGCATACACATTTGTACACTGTATACTCTTTAGTATCTAGCTTTGTTTCCTCATATGTTTGCGTGATACATTCTTTTGTTGTAGACAGACATAGAGCTTCATTCTAATTGTGGTGTGTTATTCCACAGCATACTATTCTACTGTATAGTGACATATTTATCCATTGTACTATTATTGGGCATTTGGGTAATTTCTATGCTTACATATTGTATTTATGAAGTACTGACTTTCTTGGAAAATGACTAGAAATAAATTATCTCGTTATACACTTAAGAAATAAAACATACAAAAATATTTTAACATAGATTAATTTTGCTCCAAAATTTTATCTTGGTATATAACAATGGTGACATATATATGTTTGTTTCCCAAGATCAAGAAGAGAACACATACAAAGCCATGGATTAGTCTGAGTTAATGCCATGAATTGAAGAGGCTTCCTTTCTGAAATATTGCATGAAATCAGAGGGATTTCTTACTTCAGACAGTAAATGGCACTGCCACAGATTTCTTTTTCTTTTTTTTTTTTTTTGAGCTTCTCTATTTCTTGTTTTTCCCTCCATTGTCTCCTTTATTTTCCCAGTAACATTGTCACCTTAAAGTATCCTCAAACTGTTTAATTCAGCAGTGAAATGTTCCTAAGTTTTAAAAATCTGTATCTGAAAACATAGGATTTGATGGATTGAGAAAGAACAGTGCTGGGCATGGTGGCTCACACCTGTAGTCCCAAGAATTTCAGAAGCCAGAGGTGGAAGAATTGTTTGAGCCAGGAGCTTGAGAACAGCCTGGGCAATGAGAAAGATCTTGTCTCTGCACACAGTAATACTATGAAAAAAACTGGCTGGCATGATGTGTGCGCTTGTAGTCCCAGCTACTCGGAAGTCTGAGGTGAGAGAACTGCTTGAGCCAGGAGGCTGAGGTTGCAGTGAGCCATGTTCACACCACTGCATGCCAGGCTGGGTGACAGAGCGGAATCTTAACAACAACAAAACAGAAAGAAAGAAGGAGCAGTGATATTTTAACAATAATAGTTAAGTTCATCATTCATAAAATGAAAAATAAACCACAGAATAAATGATAAAATGAGAGAAAAATCAGCATAAATGTTACTTTACTAAATTCTCCAACATTCAAAAGTAGTTGGATGTTGTGCTGAGGAGGAGGTAGCCTAGAAGCTTCCTTTTCCAGGTAAAGTGGGGAAGCAGTGTGGATTCTTTAGTGTGTTCTGATAGCCATTGTCAGTACACACTTCTTTGAGTCTTTACGTCTCCTCTCGCTGCATTTTAAAGCATTTTTATAGTAAGTAGTTTGGCCTAAGAAAACATTTTTTATAGCCAAAAAAAAAAACAAACAAAAAACAAAAGAAAACAAACAAACAAACAAACAAAAGCTTGGCATGCAGTGGTGTGAACATGGCTCACTGCAACCTCAGCCTCCTGGGTTCGAGCAGTTCTCTCACCTCAGACTTTGGAGTAGCTGGGACTATAAGCGCACACAATCATGCCGGCCAGAAGTATTCGAAAGTCCATGGTTAATTTCTGAAAGATCAGTTTCTGATTAAAGTATCACTGTCACAAGAGTCTTTCAAAATAAACAGGAAAGTGTAAGAGAAAGTCCATTTTTCACTTTTGCCTTCTAAACACGTTCTCTGTTCTACACACACCGTTGTGTCCTCAGCGAAAATAAAGACGGCCGCTGCCTTTATGCTTCCAGCCGCTCATGCTCAGGAGGAGCACAGAGGCTGCATGGAGCTACGGAGCTAAAACCGGCTTTCAAAGCAGCAGGCATCAGCCTGGGTAAGTAATCTAATTTCCATGAGCTTCAATTTTCTCATCTAGGAAATGGGAATAATAATGCCAACCTCATACGACTGTGGTGAAGAGCTGACGTGGAGAGCACTCAGAGCAGCTGCAGTTTTCATTTCCTTTAGCCAATGGTAGGAACATCATTCCATTTCTCATGAGATCAGCAGGTTTTAAGCACTTTTATCAGAACAGGCTTTTTGTCAAATGAAATGTTGAAAATAAAAAACTAGAAGCAATTTAATTAGTTGAAAGCAAGGTGTAGTTGGAAATACATACTGAAATGGTTCTTTTATAGATCATAGTGGATGAAAATAGCCAAATTCTTTACCACTGGGCAAGATACTCTGTGCATTTCAGAAAAAAATTGTAAGCCTTCTTTTCAACAAAATTCTATTTTTTAACCTTTATTTTAGGTTCACGGTACATATGCATGTTTGTAATATGGGTAAATCGCATGTTATGACAGTTTGGTATACAGATTGTTTTACCACGTAGGTAATAAGCAGAGTACCAGATAGGTAGATTTTCGATCCTCGCTATCCTCCCATCCTCCACCTTTCCGGTATCTATGGTTCTCGTCTTTGTGTCCATGTGTACACAATGTCTAGCTTCCACTTTATGTGAGAATATGCAGTATTTGGTTTTCTGTTCCTGTGCCAGTTCACTTAATATAATGGCCTCTATCTACATCCATGTTACTGCAAAGGACATGATGCTGTTCTTTTTTGTAACTGTGTACTATTTTGTGGTATATATGTACCACATTTTTCTTATCCATTCTACCATCAATAGGCATTTAGGTTGATTCCATGTCTTTTCTATTGTGAATACCACAGCAATGAACGTACATATGCATGTGTTTTTATGACAGAATGATTTATATTCCTTTGAGTATATACCTAATCACAGAATTTCTGCGCCAAAAGGTAGTTCTGTTAAATTCTCTGAGAAATCACCAAACTGCCTCCACAATGACTGAAGTAATGTATATTCCCACCAGCAGTGTGGAAGAATTTCCTTTTCTCCACAAGCTCACCAGTGTTTAGATGATTTTTTAATAATAGCCATTTAATTGGGATCCATTTCTCAATTTTTATTTTTGTGGCAATTACTCTTGCCATATTTATCATGAATTCTTTGCCAGGTCCCATGTCCAGAATGGTATTTCCTGGGTTACCTTCCAGAATTTTTATAGTTTTAGGTTTCAATCTTCTGTGTATGGCTACCCAATCATCCCAGCACAATGTATTGAATACAGAGTCCTTTCCCTGTTGCTTTTGTTGACTTTGTTGAAGACTAGGTGGTTGTAGGTGTGTGGCCTTATGTCTGGGTTACTGTGTTGCATGAGTTTTATGTCTGTTTTTGTACCAGTACCATGCAGTTTGGGTTACTGTATCCTTGTAGTATATTTTGAAGTTAGGTAGTATGATACCGCCAGTTTGTTCTTTTTGCTTAGAATTACCTTGGCTATTTTGGCTCTTTTATTTGTTTCACATGAATTTTAAAAGTTTTTTTTTTTAATTATGTGAAGAATGTCATTGTTAGTTTGATAGGAATAGCACTGGACATGTCAATTGTTTTGGGTAGTGTGGCCATGTTAACAATGTCAATTTTTCCTATAGATGAGCACAGAATGTTTTTCCATTTGTTGGTCATCTCTGATATCTTTGAGCAGTGAAAGACTGTGGTAAAAGATCTCTACAAATATCATTCTCATTGTAGAGATCTTTCACCTCTATAGTTCTCTAAGATTCTATTGTGGAGAACTTTCACCTCCATAGTTAGGTGTATTCCTGGGTACTTTATTTTTTTTGTGGCACTTATGAATGGGATTGTGATCTTGATTTGGCTCTCAGTTTGGATATTGCTTATGTATAGAATTGCTATTGATTTTTCTGCATTAATTTTGTATCCGAAAACTCCTAAAGTTATTTATCAGATCAAGGAGCTTTAGGGCAAAGACTACGAGGTTTTCTAGGTATAGAATCATATTGTCTCCAAACAGAGATAGTTTGACTCCCTCTCCTCCTACTTGAATGCCTTTCATTTCTTTCTCTTGCCTGATTACTCTGGCTTCAACATCCAGTATTACCATGAAAAGGAATGATGAGAGAGGGCATCCGTGTCTTCTTCTGGAATGGGAGTGCTTCCAGCTTTTGCCTGATTAGTATGATGTTGGCTATGGGCTTGCCATAGATGATGCTTATTACTGAAGTATTTCCCTTCAAGGCCTAATTTATTTTAACACAAAGGATGTTGAATTTCATCAAAAGCCTTTTCTGCTTCTATTGAGATAATTATGTGGTTTTTGTTTTTAGTTCTATTTATACGATGAATTACATTTACTGATCTGTGTATGTTCAACCAACCCTGCATCCTGGGAATAAAGCCTGCTGGATTGTGACAGACTAGCTTTTTGATGCGCTCCTGAATTTTGTTTGCAAGTATTTTGTTGAGGATTTTTACATCTCTGTTCATCAAGGACGTTGCCTGTAGTTTTCTTTTGCAGTTGTATCTCTGACATGTTTTGGTATTAGGATGATGCTGGCATCAAAGAATGAGTTAGGGAGAAGACCATGATAAATCGTTTCAGTAGAAATTATACTAGCTCTTCTTCAGGTATCTGCTAGAATTCAGCTGTGAATGTGCCTGGTCTTGGGCTTTTTCTGGTTGGTAGGGTTTTTATTGCCGATTCATTTTCAGGACTCACTATTGGTCTGTTCAAGAATTCAACTTTTTTCTGGTTCAATGTTGGAAGGTTTTATATTTCTGGGAATTTATCTATTTCTTCTAGGATTTCTAGCCTGTATGCATAGAGGTGTTCATAGTAGTTTTGGAGGGTTTTTGTGTTTCTGTGAGGTCGATGGTAATGTCTCCTTTGTCATTTCTGATTGTGTTTATTGGGATCTTCTCTTTATTAGTCTAGCCAGCAGTCTGTTTATCATATTCTTTCAGAGAACTACTGGACTTAAGGATATTTTATACAGTTTTTTTGTCTCAATTTCCTTCAGTTCAGCTCTAACTTTGGTTATTTCTTGTCTCTTTGCTAGCTGTGGGATCAGTTTGAGCTTATTTCTTTAGTTCCTCTAGGTGTGATGTTAATTTGAGATCTTTACAATTTTTGATGTGGCTTTTTAACATTATAAACTTCCTTCTTAACACTGCTTTAGTTGTGTCCAAAAGATTCTGGTATGTTGTATATTTGTTCTTACTAGTTTTTAAGAATTTTTTGATTCCTGCCTTAATTTCATTTACCCAAAAGTCATTCAGGAACAGGTAGCTTAATTTCTATATAATTATATGGTTTTGAGCAACTTTCTTAGCATTTATTTCTATTTTTATTGCACTGTGCTCTCAGGGTGTGGTTGGTATAATTTTTTTTTAAATTTGCTAAGGATTGTTTTATGCCAATTATAAGGTTGATTTCAAAGTATGTGTTATATGCAGATGAGAAAAATGTATATTCTGTTGTTTTGGTGTAGAGAGTTCTGTAGATATATATTAGGCTCATTTGGTCAAGTGTCAAGTTCAGGTCCAGAATATCTTTGTCAGTTATCTGCCTCAGTGATCTGTCTAATACTGTCAGTAGGGTGTTGAAGTCACTCATTATTATTGCATTGTTATCTAAGTCACTGCATAGTCCTCTAAGAACTAGCTTTATAAATCTGGGTGTTCCTGTGTATACATGTATCTACAAATATATTTAGACAGTTAGGTCTTCTTGTTGAATTGAATCCTTTCTCAAAATGTAATGCCATTATTTGTCTTATTTTATCTTTTTTGGTTGAAATCTGTTTTGTGTGAAACTAGAATAATGAATCCTCCTTTTTTTGTTTTGTTTTGTTTTCTATTTGCTTGGTAGATTTCTCTCCATTCTTTTTCTTTGAGCCTACGGAATTCATTGCATATGAGATGGATCTCTCAAAGATATTATAACACTGGGTCTTGTTTTTTATGCAATGTTTCACTCTGTGTTTTTTCATTGAGATATTAACCAATTTACATTCAAGGTTAATATTGGTATGTGTAGATTTAATCCTGTGATTGTGTTGCTAGCTGATAATTATGCACACCTGCTTGTGTGGTTTGCCTTATAGTGTCACTGGTCTACTTAAGTGTGTTTCTGTGGTGGCTGGTCTTTCATTTCTGTATTTAGCAATCCCAACAGGGCCTCCTATAAGACAAGCCTGTTGGTAGCAAATTCTCTTAGTACTTGCTTGTCTGAAAATAATTTTATTTCTTCTCTGCTTATAAAGCTTACCTTGGCTGAATAAGGAATTACTGGTTGTAACTTCTTTTCTTTAAGAATGCTGAATATAGGCCCTCCAATCTTTCCTGTCTTGAGAGTTTCTGATGAATGGTCCACTGTTAGCCTAACGGGGCCTTCTTTGTAAGTGATCTGCCTCCTCTCTCTAGCTGCCATGAACATTTTTTTCTTTCATTTCAACGTTGCAGAATCTGATGACTCTGTGTCTTGAGTATGGTCATACTGTACAGTATCTGAAGTGTTTCTTTGCTTTTCCTAAGTTTGAACGCTGTCTTCCCTAATGGGATTGGGGATATATTTTATGCACAATACTCTCAAATATGTTTTTCAAGTTGCTTGCTTTCCTTCCCTCTCTTTCAGCGATGTTAATGAGACATAGATTTCATCTGTTTATGCATTTCTGTATTTCTTGGAGGTTTTGTTTATTCTTTCATCTTTTACTTTATTTTTGTCTGACTTATTTCAGAGAACCAGTCTTCAAACTCCAAGATTCTTTCCTCAGCTTGGGTGATTCTGCTGTTAATACTTGAGATTATAATTTTGAAATTCTTGAAATGAATGTTTCAGCTCTATCAGATCAGTTTGGCTCTTTCATAAAATTGCCATTTTTTCTTTGATCTCCTGTATCATTTTCTTGTATTACTTATAATCTTTGGATTGGGTTTTGATTTTCTCTTGAATCTCAATGGTCTTCACTTCTATCCATACTATAAGTTCTATTTCTGTCATTTCAACCATGGGGAACAAATATAGTTGATTGGAGGTAATATAACACTGTGGCTTCCTGAGTTGCCAGAGTTCTTGCTCTTGTTCTTCCTCATCTGCGTGGACTGATGTTCCTTCAGTCTTTGAAGTTGCTGTCCTTTTGTCCTTTGGATGGTTTTGTTTTGTTTTGCTTTGCTTTGTTTATATTTCTTCTTTTTTTGGTGCACTTGGAATTTTTTTGTGGTATAAGGTGGGTTCAGTCAACTGGCTTTGATTCTAGAAGATTTTAGAGGGCCAAAGCTCAGCTCTGCATTCCTGGGATACATCCTTTAACTCTGAGAGGTGGGTATTAAGCCCCTAGCTTTGCTCTGTAGCCTCTCAAGGTTAGGAGCCTGCTGCACTGGGGCAACCAGCAGGGAGGGTGAGGCAGGCAGTGAGGTGTTTCCAGACCACTGGCCTTGGCACTCTGATGAGTGGTGCCAGCCAAAGCAAAACACTTTGTTGTTGTGTGAGTAGTGGCAGCACAGCAGGGTACCCATGTCAACTGGGCTCGGGTGCCAATGGGATGTAGCTACCACATTGCTGCTTGCTTACACAGGGAGTGGCGGTGAAGGCAGTGGTGGGGCACTAGCAGGCACAGGGCTACCAGGTTCAGTGCCTGCCTTTGCAGTGGTAGTGCTGATGGTGCAGGGGAACATAATTCTTTGAAAAAGAATTTTCACAGAAAATGCCTCACTTATTCCAGTATCTGCCAGCCACTGCAGACAAGAATACCTCTTAAAGTTACATCATCCAAATTATTGTTAGTATTGAGAAGAGAAGCCCCTTTCACTTTCTCTTGAAGTGGAATCAGAAACATCTACACACATGCTGGGACATGTGTATCATCTATTGTAAGCTTATTTTGTCTCCCCGTCACCCTCAAACTCTTGAGATTCAGTAACTGGAATTTCTTTATAGATTATAGATCTACTTATTCAGTTCTTCATTTTCATCACCTTTCTTTGAGACTTTTCAGCTATGTCTCACTCCAGATTCTTAAAATTTGGAAGAAATGCTCCTTGTTGAAGACAGAAACTCAGTCCCCCAAAAACAAAAGCAGCCAAACATCTAGAACTAAAACGGACTTTGGTAGGGTGTGCAGAAGGAGATGACAACTAATGAGAGAGAGAGAGACAGTTTAAAATCTGTCTGTCAACACAAATACTTAATTTTTAGCTTTGGCAGCCTATTTGTACTATGTCGCACCAATCAGTTGTAGAAATTGAAGCTGAAATTAATCTGTTTCCTCTCAGCTCTGAGTCTGTCCCTTTCTAATCTTGTATAAGTAATCTTTGATTCAAAGCTCCTGTTATTCATGATGCTGTATCCTAGGAAATACATTCTTTGCTTACAGCAAATGTGTTCTAAACAGTTTTGCAGTGTCAAATCAAACTATTCAGTAAAGATGAGATTCATTAGAGGTGGAAAAGGACTACACATATTGAAACCTCTTGCATGTCAGGCTCTAATTTTGTTATTTAGCATACATAAATACAAACACACACACACACGCCACACACACACACACACACACACACACACACACACAATTTGGCCGTGTCCCCATCCAAATCTCATGTTGAATTGTAATCCCCATAATCCCCAGGGGAAGGGACCCACTGGGAGGTGATTAGATTATGGGGTGGTTTCCCCCATGCTGTTCTCATGATAGTGAGTTCTCAAGAGATCTGCTAGTTTTATAAGTGTTCAGCAGCTCCTCCTTCACATGCTCTCTCATGCCTGCTGCCATGTAAGACATACCTTCTTCGCCTTCCACCACGAGTGTAAATCTCCTGAGACCTCCCCAGCCATCTGGAACTGAGTCAATCAAACCTCTTTTCTTTATAAACTCCCCAGTCTCAGGTAATATCTTTATAGCAGTGTGAGAACAGACTAATATAGTAACATCAAGTAGATAAGAGTGCTATTTAAAAAAAAAAAAAGGTAAACTGGGCTCAGAGAATTTAAGCAATATCTCCTGGGTATACAACTATTAAGAGGTTGATCTAGAAAACTAGTGCAATTCATACTGACTCACAAGTCAGTATGATTTGGGGAAGGAATGAAATAGTAAGGAAGTATAAAGAGTATTTCTAGACCTTTACCAGGAATATTCCAACTGAAATATATATTCAGTGTAGTGACCACTTTGCAGTAAAGAAATAGAAAGTATTATGAATGTTTTGAGAAAGACAGCCAGTCCTGACAGCCACAGCTTTCCCAAGATGTGAATAGAAGGCAGGCATATTTTCAGAAGGGAATTACCATCAAGCTGAGAGCTGTCTTCAGTAGGCAGATAAGAGCTTAATGTAGCTCCCTGTCCTCTTGCCCTGGCAATCACATCCCATCTGCAGACAGCCTAAGTAAAGCCATTCCACAAATTATGAGAAGAAATGGGGCTTTGTGAATGACTCTGCTCTGCTCTTCTCCATGTGCCTAATGCAGAGGTCCCTAAGACCTAGTCAGCAGCTATCATTCACTTAAAGTGGCTTATATCTTGGTAATCTCATGTAATAGGATTTTGCATCTACAATGTTAATAAAATGCCAAGTCTCAAAAGGAGATGAAGCGAAGTAATATTCTTTTTAATTTAAAAGCCTTGCTACACATCTGGGCTTTACAATTATTTGTCTAAAACAAATGGGCTCATCAGTTAATTTCCTTAACTAAAGTAGTATATAAATTATCAGTTATTAAAGAATAATGCCATCAGAGTTATGGATTTAGCCATTTTAGTGACTCAAAATGGATCTTTTCCTTGAAAAAAGTCAATAGATAAAATGATAACTAACACAGTAAATAACAATTAATGCATAAGGTCAGAGACCAAATCACTTTTAGCCCCATTATGAGCATTGCCTCATTACTAGTTTGGTTTTGACCTTTTTAATATGGATGTCAGAGGGCACAAGGGTATACCATGTCACTTTAAAATATAATTCTTCATGCCTAAATTTCCCTTCACCATGCAATGGAAGAAAAGTAGTAAACTATATTCCAATCACTTCTGCTAGTATTTTTTATAAGAGAAGCTCACAGATATGTCTCTGGTTTTTTCTGCATTGGTTTTGTTTTCATCAAATCTTTGATTTAAACTTTGTAAGACTATGCTGAAAGAAAAACAACAGTATAAGTCTAAGTTTTCAGGGTTAACAGATGCTTATAAATAAAATAGTCCCTAACATAAAAGAGACAATGTGAAATCATCTCAAGAAAAGATACAATGGCTGTATTATAAAGAGGAAAAATAGACATTAAATTAAGTGGCACGCCTTAGAAAAGAAAAGGGAGCCAAAGAGCAAAGTATTAGAGAGGCGCAAAAATAGAGAAAAGTTCAGGCCGTCCTGAGCCCTCCTTTCCTCTTCTAGGGCTCAGTAGAAGTACCACAGAATAACACTGGAAATGTGAGATTAGGATCTCCTAGGAAAATGAGAATATCATTTTATTCCTGCATGAGAAGTCACTAATAACTATCATTCATATAGCTCTTGCAGTTAAACACACACACACTCACACACACATATACACAATCCTCATTAAGAAATTAATATAATTATCATCCCCATTAAAAAAATGAGAAGCCCAGTTATTAGTGATCAATTTATTTGCACAACTTAACTCAGCTAGTAAGAATTAAAATTCTGGCTTGAGCTCTGGTCTCTAGCCAAATATCAAATATCATGTTTTTGGGTTTTTTTCCATTATACCAGGTTATTCTTAATTAGCAACTGTTTGTGTGGCAAGAGAGAGAACAAAAGTAATTGCTTTTTCTGCCTTTCCCCTGCTAAGGAGTAATGATACTTTTGCTGAAACAGATTAAAGATGCTCCCCAGAAATGCAGAGGAGAAAGAAAGCCTTAAGATTCCCAGAGGTTATGAAGATCTACATAATAAAAAGCAAAGGTTAGAGGTTAGGGACTGTGGAAGGGAGACAGAAGCTATACTGGCTCAGCTCAGAAGGCATTGTGAGGGCAACAAAGATTATTTTCCTACTGTAAGAGTGTCTGAAACAAATTCTGCATAAATTTTAGGAAGTGGCATTCAGTATGTATGTAATACTCCATTTTTTAAAATAGATGTTGCCATACTTTTGGAATATATATATATATATGTAATATATGTATTTCAAAAATGAAATATATGTATTCCATTTTGCTTACTGAACTGCTATTACTTTGGCTCCATACTAAGATTAGACCACATGGACTCTAGGCTTACGTGGGTTTCATTTGTGTAATACATCTTTCTAATATTCTGGTATTAATGGTAAATGTAAAAGCCAATACTGGAAAATTTTATCAAATGATAAAGTTAAAACAGAAATTGTGCAAATAGACAGTAAACCAAAGCCTCCAGTCTTTTTTTCCCCTGAAGTGCTTCTACCATTGGTCAAAATGGGCAACGTTTTGTTCCTTGATGGTACTCCAGACTTTTCTGCCATCATACCTTTGCTTCAGCATTTCTTTAGGAATGGCTTCTTGTGTTTTTCCAGATGAGCACAATGCATCTTAATTTATAGCTCTCTTCTTTAAATAAGAACTCCTTATATATTCATGTGTTCATTTTGCATGAATTCATTGTATTGTGGGGGATACATAAAGTAAGAGATAGAAACTTAAAGGGAGTTTACTACCTATTTGGAGATGCTATATGGAAATGGAGAGCAGGGAAGAGCCATATCCATCTTAAAGTAACCTACATAAAATAGAAATTGTAAGACACTTTGGAAATGTGAATCTTCTTTAGGTGTTTTGATCACTTCCACTGAGTGTAAAGCAGCTGGAAAGACGATTCAAGGGCTCATTAGCTGATTGTCAAAGCAAAATCATTCCTAGCTTTAGCCATTTGAAAATCAGGCAGAGGAACTGGGAAGATTGCCCAGCAGGCATCAAGGAGGTGTCTCTACCATGATACGATGAAATGGATTTGAATATTACAAATTTCATTACAGTCTTCATTTCTGAGCCTTCTACTTACCATGGACATTGAAAGAATTGGTCTTGTTTGGGACTATATTAAGACAAGGTTCTGAAATTAGTCAAGCAATCATATGAAGTTTCCGATGTACTTACTTTATGCCAAGGCAACAGTTAAGCAACCCAGGGTGGCAAACTGAAAAGGCTGTTCTAGCCAACAAAGAAAAGCATGAAAGCATGCACAGTGTAGTCACCCACCAGGGACAGCACAAAGAAGCTCTCTTATTCACTCAATGAGTTCAATGAATTCTCTCCCAGTGTTATGCCATAGGTTTTATCTTCTTTGGCTCATGTTGGACTCTACGGATCTCTAAATATTAGACAAGGGTAATAATCTCCTTCTTAAGATACTTTAAATACAGAGCCACTTGTCTGATTCCAAAAGAAAGGTAAAATTCCTTTTAGATAATAGCAGAAGTTCAGGTAAGGTGATATCACTGAGTACTCTAAAAATACAATGATATACAAGGAATATAGGAATAGAAACTAGAAAATTTTGAACAAGAAATAAGCGCTCTGGTGAAGAAAATCAAACCTCTATAAATACAACTAGTTCCAGGAAAGCTATAATATAAATATCAAACAAATTTAGATTCAAGACTACATTTTTAATATGGTTAACTAGATTGCTTACAATTAAAATGTGATTGGTATTGTATTGGTATATTAGGAGTTTAAAGTGATTGTCAAATTTAGAAAAAGTGCAGATATATTACAGGCATGACTTTTCTTGTTTTTTTTTTTAATGCTGTCACCTACTTCTCTATTAAACTGTTCAATTGGTCTCTAATATCTGTCCTCCATCCCCCCAGTTTGTGGCTTCTGAACAGGAGCAAAATGTCTTATGTGACATTCAGTGTCTTCTCTTCTCTCTGGACAACCCCTAGTAAACCACAGCTTGTCAGTTTAAATGAGAAAATACAAGTAACAGGTAAAGAAATGTATCAACTTAATTTTTATCCCTGAACACTCAAGCTAAAGGGATTAAAGTTTCCACCAGAAAGTGCCTTTGGTAACTAGAAATCTAGATACTTGAAAAAGTAAAGTAAAATTTGGTCACATTTTTAAAGTTGCGTTATAAGTAATTTCTAATCATTTGGGACTGTAACTTTTATGCTCTATGTGCATGTCAAAAGACAAAAAATGTAATATTTCAAAAAATTAATAGTGTTATTTCTACATGGAAAGATAGTGTCACATACATCTACATATTTAAAATGAACAAGTATAATTTTAAAATCAGGGTGAAAACACAGTAAGACACTTTGAGAACATATTGTCCTTGCATAAAAGACTTACATAAATTTTGTCTGGGTGTAATAGTTCCAACAAAGTACAACTAAAAATCTACTGGCTTCTAAAAGTGTATGTTCCTTTTGAATTTTATATCTAGCATTTATGACAGGATATACTTGAAGCAGTAAAAAAACAGCACCATTTTGCCTTTGAGATACAAAGTAGGTTTTCTCAACAGACAAAATGAATATAATAAAAGCCAAATGTTTTAGCAGATGAGTAGAGTGTTCATGATTGAAAAATAAAATTCAAGAACTCAAAGTCATCTTCAAAGTAAGTAGTTTCCAGAATTATACAGTGTATGTAACAGACATTTGAAGAACTACTAGAGTATAATGTAACGTATACAATGAATCTTTTCCAGCGAAAATAAACTTTGCCTGTGATCATAGTTATGACATATTTAATTATTTTCTCGATACTCAATTACATGGTGATCAACTCTGATACCTACAACTGGTAACATAAACACTCAATAAAATGATGACTCAGTAGCTTAAATTTCAGGGGGTTTTCAAAATCTTATATCAAAGCTAATGTACTTTGAAGTTCTTCACAAGAAATATACAACCTCAATAAATTTCAAGAAATATTTACTTTTGCTATTTCTAACATGTGTCAAATTTTCTGTGATGACACAGAGTTTGAAGAAAAAATTTTCTGGCCTGAGTTATTTATGCCAACTGGATTCGCATCAGTGGTACTGAAAACTCTAAGCATCTATTTCTGGTTTTTACTAGACTTGCAGCAAAATAAAAATTCCCTCTGATTAATGCTGATGCCATTTTTAAACTAACACTTTTATACAAAACAAGTCCAAGACAATAATCACCCTAAAGTCATCGTTTCCTGGGTTCACGACTTCAAAAGCACAAAGCTGCATGTACTTAAGATCTGACTGGATAAAAAATAAGAAGCGGTAAACTCAGCAGTTTTTGTTGTACACTGAGCACCTTTTCAGGAAAGGCTATGAGATTACATGCTCTCGTTCCAGAAATATCATGAGTGGGAGGGTAGAGCTAGAGAAGAAGTTCAGAGTATAATAAGTAGCCTGAAAATTTAAAATACTAGGCACTTTATATGTATTATTTAATGTAACCTTCCCAAAAGTTCTATGAAGTAAATATCATGATTTATCATTCCAATTTTATGGATGAAGAAGCTGAGGCAAAGAAGCTCCAGTGATCAGATCAGGTCACACAGTTAGTAACTAGCAGAGCGCAATTTTGGCCCCAATCTGTCTGATACCAAAGTCAAAGTTTCCAATCTATTAACTACTCCACTATTCAATAAACTACACAGGGTCATGATTTTTCTGTAATCCAGGGTTTCAGAAATCCTACTGTACCAGTACAGCTCTGACTAAAAATTGTGTCTAGGGTATCAATATTTCTGTGGAACCTGCATCTCCTCTCAGATTACTGGTCTCTTTTTCCAGTTTCTAAATGAATGGAGAAAGGAATTATGATGTAAAGTTTATCAAATTTGCATTATTAGGAGCAAGAAGATGGGGGAACAACTTTGTCTGTTACTCTAGGTAGTTCCTAAAACTATTGGAACCAATCTAAAATACTTAGCTTTGTTCGTTCTTTCTCTCTCTCTCTCTCTCTCTCTCTCTCTCTCTCTCTCTCTCTCACACACACACACACACACACACACTCACACACACATACACACACATACACACACATACATTGTAAGTAGCAGATTATGCCAACTTTGCAAAACCAGTCTTTTGTTGCCTGTGAAATGTACTGGCTCACCTTTAATGTTCAGAATAAATAGACCAGCCTATACCTTGAAAGTGAAAACGGAAGAACAAAGAAGAAAGAAGAAGAGGAAGAGGATAAGAAGAAGGCAACTGAAGGCAGTGATCATCGGTAACATTGGCAGCATAGTGATAAGAGTATTCTCCAAATACGTTCCCAGGTGTTAATAGAACCATCATGGAGATTATAGTACAACACAACCTAAGCTTACCTATGCCAGTGTAAGTTGTCATCATGTAAGACTTAGAATGTTGGACTAGGAGAAATCAAGGAAGCCACATTCTTATTTTATAAAGAAAGAAATCAAGGCCAGAAAGTTTTTTCAGTGCTGTGAAATAGAGCTTTCTCTAGTGATAGAAATGATACTCTGTACTGTTCAGGGTAGTCAGCATAGCCATTATTTCCGTGCCTTAATGAGCACTTTCGGTATGCTGGAGTAACGTGAAAAGGCTATATAGGCAACTGAGAAACTGAGTTTTAATTTTACTTAATCCTAATTTATAATAAATATTCTCACGTAACTGGTAACTAATGCACTGGACAACATAAGTTTGAATGATTTCCCAAAGGAACAAAAATAGTTACCATCAAGGTCAAGATTCAAAAGCAGTTCCTCTAAATCTGAACTTATTTTCCGAGTTTCCTTAGAATACAGATCAAATTGGCTCTTATCCTTACACACATATGAATAGTAACATCTGTTTTCTTCTAGTACTACTGCTTTATACAGAAATGTTGCTAGATTCTGCACTAGTATGCCAAAGTAACTTTTTCCATTCACTACGCAGTTATAAGTATGTGACTCTAAGTATATCAGCACCTGACTATATGAGGCATGACCTTTACACAATGATTTTCTTTATCCTGCTGTAAAACTTACACTTGGTAGGGGTGGCTCTGTGTCAAGTAGCATGATTTCAGAAATTCTCCAAAATGCTTTCCTATACTCCCTTCATATTAATATAGGTTCTAAACAATGTTTTCAATTTTCTCACTTCATCTTGCAAATTGATAGAATGACAAGTAAGATGAAAAGTATAAAAATATTTCATGGAAATTTTAATAAAGTGAATTCATACTGGTATATTAAACAGTGATAGCTGATTCATTCCAGTGATATGATTGATAAGTGAGGAGGTAGAATGTGATTCTAGGTCTGCTATCAGTGGTATAATGTATTTATTATGAAGCCCTTACTACATATAAAAGCCCTTTACATATCCTTAGTTCCAATATCATGAAGAGGTAGATTCTGCTTATATCTCCATTTTATGGATTTCCAAAATCACATATCCAGTAAATGATGAAGCTTGATTCAAAATCATACAGTGAGTTCATTTTGTAGTAGCCTACGCAAAATACACAATGTAAAAATGTAAGGAACTAAGAACCAGAAAAGTGAGTTTCTCTCCTGGGTCCACCATGAATTTGCTTCACAAAACTATGCAGGAAACAACTCTTCCAAACTCATTCCTTTATGATAATAATAAAAATATGTTTTTCTAGATGTCCTCTAAAGCAGCTAGAAATCTAAAAGAGTATGGAGTTGCAGATTCTAGGTCAAACTAAAATCTTAAGACCTTGGGCATTTTTCTTACTGTGCATCTTTTAGCCTAAAACTTATCTATAAAATGTTGCTAATATTGCCATTTTATGGATTTGTTTTAAAGATTAAATGAATTATGCCGCTAAAGTAGCTGGCATGGTGCCGACAACTATAAAAGCTTAGAAATTATAATTTTCCTTCTCCCTCTTAGCACTAATATTCAACTCTTCTAAGTGAAACTACCTACATAAAACATCCCTTAGCCTTTCAGCAAACACTAATTAATCAGAAACACTATCTGTCTGTGATTCGTTTATGATCAGGCTGTGGTATACAGCCTGATCTGCACCTGACTATATGAGACATGACCTTTACATAGTGATTTCTTTATCCTGCTGTAAACCTTATACTTGGTAGCTGCCTTTGTGTCAAGTAACATAATTTCAGGAATTCTAAAAAATGCTTGCCTACAATCCATTGGTACCAATACAGGCAATACTAATGCAAAGGTAGTATATTGATACAAAGGGAACTACTAGCCATTATTTGTGCCTTTGACATAACAAAGGCTGTACCACATCAATACATAAATGTCAAGGTGTATCCATATCTAAGAAAAAGAAAATTATTTTCTGAATGGCAATGAGGTCTTAATACTAAAACTAGTACATCTGTGAAAGACTAGTACATCTCTGAAGCAAAATAGCAATGAAACAAACAAAAAATTAATTTTAAGTATGCCATTATGTAAAAATGGTTATTATAAATTACATAAGTTCTTCAACATGAAAAGATTTTGGAACCAGACTTTTCTTAAGATGTGGAAGAATATAAATACATACAGGAACTCAACTGATAATGCACTTCAACTAAAAAGGAGAAGAGAGGATTTTTATGTAACTGATAAGGGATACACATCATACAATAAAACCTACAATGCAATAAAAAAAAGACTAGCAAAGTTGACAACACAAAACTCCTCTTAAAAATGTAGCCAATCTCATCAAAATTCCAAAGACGTTTCATAGAAATTTACAACTGATTCTAAAATTTATGCAAGAAGTCTTGGAATAAATGAAGTGACTTTTTAAAATCAAGGATAAAGTTGGAGGATTTATCTTATCTGCTTTCAAGACTCAGTGTAAGTTATAGTAATCAAGACAGTTGGTATTAGGAAACAGCCAAATATTTCGATCATTTGAATAGAGTCCAGAATTAAGACCACACTTTCATGGTGAATGGATTCTTGATAAAGTTGCCAATGTATGACAAAAGCAAAGTGAAAGTTTTTTAGCAATTATGCTGAATCAACTAAATATCTGAAAGAAGAAAAATGAGCATCAGTGCTTGTCTAATATCATATTAAAATATTAACTTGAAATGGAACCTAGAAATGTATAGACATAGATACATAGAATATATATATAATCCAAACTACAAAATTTCTAGAAAAAAAATCTTTATGCCCTTGGGATAAGTATGCCATAGCACAACACAGAATAAAACATTTTAAAATAGAGTGTATTTCAACAAAAATTATAAATTTCTGGTCATCAAAAAATACCATTAAGAAAAGCCACAAACTTAGAAAAAATATTTACAACAATATGTAATCAAATCACTTGTATTCAGAATATATAAAATATGCTTAAAACTCACTAAAAGAAAAAATAATGTTTTAAATATTTGGACAGATATTTTAACAGAGATAATATATGATTGGTCAATAAGCACATGAAAGGATGTTCAATTTTATCTGTGATCATGGAAAAATGCAAATTAAAATTGCAAAGAAGTACACCAATCAAGTGTAGATTTTGTCTTTCCACAACTGATGGGGAGAATGAAATCAAGCTGGAAATTACTCTTCAGGATATTATCCAGGAGAACTTCCCTAACTTAGCAAGACAGGCCAACATTCAAATTCAGGAAATACAGAGAACACCATAAAGATATTTCTCGAGAAGAGCAACCCCAAGGTAGATAATCATCAGATTCACCAGGGTTGAAATGAAGGAAAAAATGCTAAGGGCAGCCAGAGAGAAAGGTCGAGTTATACAACAAAGGAAAGCCCATCAGACTCACAGCAGATTTCTCTGCAGAAACCATACAAGCCAGAAGAGAGCAGGAGAGAATATTCAACATACTTAAAGAAAAGATTTTCAACCCAGAATTTCATATTCAGCCAAACTAAGCTTCATAAGTGAAGGAGAAATAAAATCCTTCATGGACAAGCAACTGCTGAGATATTTAGTTACAACCAGGCCTGCCTTACAAGAGCTCCTGAAGGAAGCACTAAATGTAGAAAGAAACAACCAGTAACAGCCACTGCAAACAGCATACCAAATTGTAAAGATCATTAACCCTGTGAAGAAACCGCATTAACTAATGAACAAAACAATGCAGCTAGTATCAAAATGGCAGGATGAAATTCACACATAACAATATTAACCTTAAATGTATATGGGCTAAATGCCCCAAGCAAAAGACATAGACTAGAAAATTGGATAAAGAGTCAAGACCCATTGGTGTACTGTATCCAGGAGACCCATCTCACATGCAAAGAAACACACAGCTCAAAATAAAGTCATGGAGGAAGATTTACCAAGCAAATAGCAAAAATAAAGCAGGGGTTGGAATTCTAGTCTCTGAAAAAAACAGACTTTAAACTAACAAAGATCAAAAGAGAAAAGACGGGCATTATATAATGGTAAAGGGATCAATGCAACAAGAAGAGCTAAATATCCTACATATATATGCACCCAATACAGGAGCACCAAGATACATAAAGCAAGTTCTCAATGATCTACAAAGGGACATAGACTCCCACATAATAATAATGGGAGACTTTAACACCCCACTGTCAATATCAGACAGATCAATGAGACAGAAAATTAACAAGGATATCCAGGACTTGAACTCAGACCTGGACCAAGTGAACCTAGCAGACATCTACAGAACTCTCTACCACAAATCCACAGAATATACATTCTTCTCAGCACCACATTACAAGTATTCTAAAATTGACCACATAATTGGAAATAAAACACTCCTCAGCAAATGCAAAAGAATGGAAGTCATAAGAGTCTCTCAGACCACAGTGCAATCAAATTAAAACTCAGGATCAAGAAACTCACTCAAAACCACACAACTACGTGGAAACTGAACAACCTGCTCTTGAATTACTACTGGATAAGTAAAAAAATGAAGGCAGAAATAAATACGTTCTTTGAAACTGATGACAACAAAGACACAATGTACCACAATCTCTGGGACACATTTAAGGCAGTGGCTAGAGGAAAATTCACAGCACTAAACACCCACAAGAGAAGTGAGGAAAGATCTAAAATTGACACCCTAATGTCACAATTAAAAGAACTAGTGGAGCAAGATCAAACAAATTCAAAAGCTAGCAGAAGACACGAAATAACTAAGATCAGAGCAGAACTGAAGGAGAGAGAGACAAAAAAAACTTCAAAAAAAAATCAATAAATCCAGGAGTTGATTTTTTGAAAAATTCAACAAAATAGATAGGCCACTGGCCAGATTAATAAGAAAATAGAGAAGAACCAAATAAATGCAACAAAAAATGATATAGGGGATATCGTATCAAAAAATGATATAGGGGATATCAGTGGATCCCACAGAAATACAAACTACCATCAGAGATTACTACAAACACCTCTATGCACATAAACCAGTAAATCTAGAAGAAACAGACATAAATTCATGGACACTTACACCCTCCCAATACTAAACCAGGAAGAAGTCAAATCCCCGAATAGACCAATAACAAGGTCTGAAGTTGAGGCAGCAATTGATAGCCTACCAAAGAAAAAAAGTCCAGGACCAGACAGGTTAATAGCTGAATTCTACCACGGGTACAAAGAGGAGCTTGTAGCATTCCTTCCGAAACTATGCTAAAGAATAAAAAAAGAGAAAATCCTCCCAAACTCATTTTCCTTTTTGAATTTTTGTAATTTTTTATTTCATTAATCATTTGATCAGACAAACCAGATCTGCTTGCCATGTGCCCTACATTCTTAAAGGTATTGAGGTCTCCATGAGAAAACCCCCTCAAGCATATCACAAGGATTCCATGTGAGCTATGACAAATTAGAAATCAAGCGGCCATACTCAAAAAGGAGGCAAAGCTGGTTTCCATCTTTATTCAATGGAGAATGAAAAGGAGAAGATGCATTCATTGATAAAGTCTATTCCTGGCTAATTATTTAGCAACTCTTATGACACTGATTTATCAACTGTGTAGAATGTAAAGTGTACCAACCAGGTGATGACTGTGAGCTCTGTAGAATAACACAAACTAAATAAAATGAGGGATCGGGAAAGAAGGAAGGTCAAAGAGTAGGAGGGAGAAAGAAAGGAAGAGGAACAGAGAGAAGGAAGATTGAAAAAATAAGCTGACATAAAGTCCACTTTTAAATAAACAAGTACTGATAGCACCTCTCTCATTTGACTAAGAAAACTCCCTTTCCAACAATGCCTTTTTGTTTTAACGATTTCTTTTCACAGAGGAAAAAAAAAATTCCCTCTGGAGAGGAGAAAGAGGCCAACTCTTAGAAACAATGAGCCAGAATTTTATCTTAAGTGATACTGTGCTAAAGATTCTCTAGGTAATTTTGAAATAATCACTTCCCTATGTCCTTTAGCATTGGAAAGACTATGTAAATGTCCTCCATTTGCCCTGCTGTCTGGTCTTGGATTTATCTACTAATGCAGGTATTGATCGACTTATGACCTGTGCAACTTACGACCATTCAACTTTACAACCACAACCACTAGCCACGACTGCTCCACATCTGGCAGCGCAAATGTTGCCCAGCTGGGCGTACGACAGTGTGGACCAGCTTCCGGCAACACTACCATCTCTGCGTGCACCATTTCAACTGTTATCCCAGACTCGGTAAAGCAATTTGTGTTTTGTGTCTTGGATATTTTTCATCAAACCCCTCCCAAGATGTCTACCAAGAGGAAATTGTCTTTGTCTACACCTCATCCTGCCAAGAAGGAAAGAAAGGCCATTGATCTCGACAGGAAAATGAAGGTAATTAAGCAGTAGGGAGGAAAGAAAGTGAATGTGATCGCACGTGATACAAAGTTATCACACTTGACTGTGTCGATGATTCTGAAAGACAAAGAATTCATGAAGCTGTGGAACGTTCTGCACCCATGCGATCAACAGTTATAATAAAGCAACGAAGTGGGCCAATCCACGAAATGGAGAAATTGCTGCCTCAGATGATGACTTAACGATCTGCAGCCAAGCACCAGCAGCCAATAAAATGTTTTGTACATATTTATATATTTTGATATGTTTTGCAATTGAGAAAATGTTTCCTATGGTATTTTTTACACCTGTATTTTATATTTTTGTATACACCTGTATTTTGTAATTTTGTATGTTTTGCAAATATTAAACCAGTTGTACTGGTAATGCAGTGTTTTACTTAAACCTGACGAATGTAAAAATAAGAAACAAAATGGTGTAGAGATGATAAAAATGGCATAAAATGAACAAAGAAAATTATTATATATAACAATAATGAAAGAAAATTATGATAAAATATGACTTAAAGATTTTTATAACCTCATTTCACAGTACTGTACTGTACATATCGCCTACTTAACTTACGACCAAATCATGTTACGACAGGTCTGTCGGAAACAATAGTGGTCGTAAGTTGAGCACTAGCTGTATAGCCAGGAAATTACCTTTGATATCCCCCGAAATCTGGCTTTCTGCTAGACTTTCATCCTTTATCTTCAGATCCTGAAATATCCATAGAAAGGGAACCCCAAAATGCAAGTGCACACACACACACACACACACAACCTTTCTGCCTTCCTAAATCTAAAAGGTATAGTAGCACCATAAATTACAAGAAAAGAAAATTAATTTTGAGCTAAATTTTCTCATTCTCTAATCTAACATCAGGTTTCAGTTAGTTATTAATATTTAAAATATCTTCTAATACATTATTCTACCTTCCATTTGAGGAAAGTAACCAATGTAAACACAAATATGGTCCCCTTCTTTTTGTAACCATTCTTTTCTTTCCATTTTTTAATAGCTGCCAACTCACAGGACTTCTGTCTCTTAAATCAAATATTACTTAAATTCCGTTTCAGCACCTTCTGGGATGACAAAATTCCAAATATGTAATAAAAATAAATTGCCATTAACAGCTAGGTCTTTGGCAGAGTTACTGGCCTGTTTTATTTGCTTACCCAGTGACGGTGCGATTTTCTTTTTTTTTTTGAGATGGAGTTTTGCTCTTGTTACCCAGGCTGGAGTGCAATGGCTCGATCTCGGCTCACCGCAACCTCCGCCTCCTGGGTTCAGGCAATTCTCCTGCCTCAGCCTCCTGAGTGGCTGGGAATACAGGCACGTGCCACCATGCCCAGCTAATTTTTTGTATTTTTAGTTGAGATGGGGTTTCACTATGTTGACCGGGATGGTCTCGATCTATTGACCTCGTGATCCACCCGCCTCGGCCTCCCAAGACGGTGCGATTTTCTACTTTGGGCACAGCTGTGAACAGGACTAATACTCCCTAACTCATTTTATGAGACCAACGTCATCCTGATACCAAAACCTGGCAGAGACACAACTAAAAAAGAAAAAAATTTCAAAACAATATCCATGATGAACATTGACACGAAAATCCTCAAGAAAAGACTGGCAAACTAAATGCAACAGCACATCAAAAAGCTTATCCATCACGACCAAGTAGGCTTCATCCCTGGGATGCAAAGCTGGTTCAACATATACAAATCTGTAAATGTAATCTGTCACATAAACAGAACCAAAGGCAAAAACCACATGATTATCTCAATAGAAGCAGAGGCAGCCTTGGACAAAATTCAACAGTCCGTTATGCTAAAAATTCTCAATAAACTAGGTATAGATGGAATGTATCTCAAAATAATAAGAGCTAATTATGACAAAACTGGAGCCAGTATTATACTGAATGGGCAAAAACTGGAAGCATTCCCTTTCAAAACTGGCACAAGCCAAGGATGCTCTCTCTCACCACTCCTATCCAACCTAGTATTGGAAGTTCAGGGCAATCAGGCAAGAAAAAGAAATGAAGAATATTCAGTTAGGAGAAGAAGATGTCAAATTGTCTCTATTTGCAGATGACATGATTGTATATTTAGAAGACCCCATCATCTCAGACCCAAATCTCTTTAACCTGATAAACAAATTCAGCAAAGTCTCAGGATACAAAATCAATAGGCAGAAATCACAAACATTCCTATACACCAATAACAGACAAACAATGAGCTAAATCATGAGTGACTCCCATTTACAATTGTTACAAAGAGAATCAAATAGCTGGGAATACAACTAACAAGGGATGTGAAGGACCTCTTCAAGGAGAATACAAAACAATGCTCAAGGAAATGAGAGAGGACACAAACAGATGGAAAACATTCCATGTTCATGGATATAAAGAATCAATATCATGAAAATGACAATATAGCCCAAAGTAAACTATAGATTCAATGCTCTCTCCACCAAGATACCATTGACTTTCTTCACAGAATTGGGGAAAAAAAAATCTTAAATTTCACATGGAACCAAAAAGAAGCCTGCATAGCCAAGACAATCCTAAGGGGGGGAAAGAAGAAAAAAAAAAAAAAACTTGGAGGTATCATGCTGTCTGACTTCCAACCATACTACAAGGCCACAGTAATCAAAACAGCATGGTACTGGTACCAAAACAGAGATATAGACCAATGGAACAGAACAGAGGCCTCAGAACTCATGCCACACAAATACAGGCATCTGATCTTTGACAAACCTGACAAAAACAAGCAATGGGGAAAGGATTCCCTATTTAATAAATTGTATTGGGAAGACTGGCTAGCCATCTGCAGAAAGCTGAAACCAGACCCCTTTCTTATACTTTATACAAAAATTAACTCCAGATGGATTAAAGATTTAAACATAAGACCTAACACCATAAACATCCTGGAAGAAAACCCAGGCAACACCCTTCAGGACACAGGCACAGGAAAGGACTTCATGAATAAAACACCAAAAACAATGGCAACAACAGCCAAAACAGACAAATGGGACCTAATTAAACTTAAGAGTTTCTGCACAGTAAACAAAGCTATCATTAGAGTGAACTCGCAACCAATAGAATGGAAAAAAATTTTTGCAATCTACCCATCTGACAAATGGCTAATATCCAGAATCTACAAAAAACTTAAACAAATTTACAAGAAAAAAACAACCCCATCAAAAAGTGGATAAAGGATATGAACAGACACTTTTCAAAAGAAGACATTCACAAGGCCAACAAACATATGAAAAAAATCTCATCATCATTGGTCATTACAGAAATGCAAATCAAAACTACATTGAGATACCATTTCAAGCCAAATAGAATGGCGATTATTAAAAAATCAGGAGACAACAGATGCTGGAGAGGATGTGGAAAAATAGGAACACTTTTACACTATGGGTAGGAGTGTAAATTAGTTCAATCATTGTGGAAGACAGTGGATCTAGATATACAAATACCATTTGACCCAGCAATCTCATTACTAGGCATATACTAAAAGATTATAAATCATTCTCTTATAAAGACACATGCACACCCCTGTTTATTGTGGCATTGTTTACAATAGCAAAGACTTAGAACCAACCCAAATGCCCATTAACAATAAACCAGATAAAGAAAATGTGGCACATATCCACCATGAAATACTATGCAGCCATAAAAAAAGATGAGTTCATGTCCTTTGCAGGGACATGGATGAAACTGGAAACCATCATCCTCAGGAAACTGACACAAGAACAGAAAACCAAACACTGCATGTTCTCACTCATAAGTTCATTTTGAACAGTGAACACATGGACACAGGAGGGGAACATCACACACCAGGGCCTATTGGGGGGTAAGGGGCTACAGGAGGAATAACATTAGGAGAAATACCTAACATAGATGACAGGGTGATGGATGCAGCAAACCACCATGGCATGTGTATACCTATGTAACAAACCTGCAGATCCTACACGTGTACCCCAGAATGTAAAGTATAACAATAAATTTAAAAACTGACAATTTATTCATGTATATATAAATGTATACATGTATTCATGCGCATATGGGGTGTGTGTGTGTGTGTGTGTGTGTGTGTGTGTGTCTGTGTCTGTGTGTGTGTGTGTAGCTTCATTGTTACTGTCTGGAAGGTCCTTAGAGCACTATGACAATTACATTAAGTACGTTTTACATTAAAAGTTAACACATCTTCTGTATTTTAGTTTTAAGATGATTATCAATAAATGAATATGCCCATTGCTATTATACATTAGTGAATTATTATTTGAAAATGTTCAAATCTTTTTAATAAATCCAGGACAAGTGATGAAATTTGTGTGCTTATAACTCATGTACTTTGAACTCTCAATTTTTGAATCCCTGTTTCTATGGGGTGATGATTCTCAACTCCCATTAACAATTGCTACAAAGAGAATAAAATACCTAAAAACACAACTAACAAGAAGCTTAATCCCTGAAAAGAAATTCAAGTGTACATTAACTGTGGAAGCCCAAAGATGTGAAGATGTAATAAAGGATGTGAAGGACCTCTTCAAGGAGAAGTAAAGCCACTGGCTCAAGGAAATAGGAGAGGGCACAATCAGATGAAAAAACATTCCATGTTCATGGTTAGGAAGAATCAAAATCATGAAAATGGCCATACTGCCAAATTAATTTATCCATTTAATGCTACGCCCATCAAGCTACAATTGACTTTCTTCACAGAACTGGGAAAAAATCACCTTAAACTTCATATGGAACCAAAAAAGAGCCCACATAGCCAAGTCAATTCTAAGCAAAAAGAACAAAGCTGGAGGCATCACACTACCTGACTTCAAACTATACGACAAGGCTACAGTAACCCAAACAGCATGGTACTGGTACCAAAACAGATACACCAAAGGAACAGAACAGAGGCCTCAGAAATAACTCCACACATATCCAACCACTTGATATATGACAAATCTGATAAAAACAAGCAATGGGAAAAGGATTCCCTATCTAATAAATGGTGTTGGAAAAACTGTCTAGCCATGTGCACAAAGCTGAAACTGGATCCCTTCCTTACACCTTACACAAAAATTAACTCCAGATGGACTAAAGATTTAAACATAAGACCTAACATCATAGAAACTCCAGAAGAAAACCCAGGCAATACCATTCAGGACATAGGCATGGGCAAGGACTTCATGACTAAAACAATAAAAGCAATGGCAACAAAAGCCAAAATAGACAAATGGGATCTAATTAAACTGAATGGCTTCTGCATAGCAAAAGAAACTATCATTAGAGTGAACCAGCAACCAACACAATGAGAAAATATTTGTGCAATCTACCCATCTGACAAAGGGCTCATATCCAGAATCTACAAGAATGTAAATTTACAAGAAAAAAAAACCCATAAAAAAGTGGGTGAGGGATATGAACAGACACTTCTCAAAAGAAACTTACGCAGCCAATGAACATATGAAATAAAGCTTATCATCACTGGTCATTAGAGAAATGCAAATCAAAACTACATTGAGATACCATCTCACGCCAGTTACAATGGCGATCATTAAAAAAATCAGGTGACAGGCCAGGGGCATTCACTCATGTTTGTAATCCCAGCACCTTGGGAGGCTGAGGCAGGTGGATCATGAGGTCAGGAGTTCAAGACCAGCCTAGACAACACAGTGAAACCCCATCTCTACTAAAAATACAAAAATTAGCTGGGTGTGGTGGTGGGCACCTGTAATTTCAGCTACCTTGAAACTGGGAAGTGGAGGTTGCAGTGAGCCGAGATTGCATCACTGCACTCTAGCTTGGGCAACAGAGCCAGACTCTATCTCAAAAAAAAAAAAAATAGAAAAGAAAAGAAAAGAAAGGAAAAAAATCAGGTGACAATAGAGGATGTGAAGAAATAGAAATGCTTTTACACTGTTGGTGGGAGTGAAATTAGTTCAACCATTGTGGAAGACAGTGTGGTGATTCCTCAAGAACCTAGAAATAGAAATATCATTTGACCCAGCAATTTCCCATAACTGGATATATACCCAAAATTTATAAATCATTCTATTATAAAGACACATGCACACATATGTTTACTGCAGCACTGTTCACAATAGCAAAGACTTGGAACCAACCCAAATGCCCATCAATGACAGACTGGATAAAGAAAATGTGGCACATATACACCATAAAGTGCTATGCAGCCATACAAAAAGGATGAGTTCATGCCCTTTCCAGGGACATGGATAAAGCTGGAAACCATCGTTTCAGCAAACTGACACAAGAACAGATAACCAAACACCACATATTCTCACTCATCAGTGGGAGTTGAACAGTGAGAACACATGCACACAGGGAGGGGAACATCACACTCTGGTGCCTGTCAGGGGAGTGAGGGGGCTAGGGAAGAGATAGCAGGGGGTGGGGGGTTTGAGAATGGTTAGCATTAGGAGAAATATCTAATGTAGATGCTGGGTGATTGATGCAGCAAACCACATGGCACATGTATACCAATGTAACAAACCTGCAGGTTCTGCACATGCACCCAGTACTGAAAATATAATAAATAAATTTTATAAAAAATTGCAATGAGACAACCTCTACGTATTTGTTAGAATGGCTAAACTAAAAAGACTGTCCATATCAAGTGTTGTTAATATGTGAAGCAGCTACAACTCTCGTACACTGCTGCTAAAAATTCAGATTGGCATTTCCTAGACTTTTGAAAACCGTTTGACACTTTCAGAAATGTCAAACATAAACCTAATATATGACCTAGTCAGATACTCACTTTGATGTATTTTCCCAGGATAAATGAAAATACTTGTTTATGCAGACTTTCATGAGCATGTTTACAGCAGTTCTATGTGAAATAGCTAAAAATTGGAAACAACTCAAATATTAATAGGTAAATGGATAAACAAATTATGGCATATCTACATAGAACAATACTATATACAATCAATACATCTATTGATACATTCCATAATAAGGATAAAGCTCAAAACTATTATACTGAATGAAAAAAAAAGTCAGACACAAAACAGTATATAGAGTATGATTCCCCTAGAACACATTGGTATGATTTGGCTCTGTGTCTCCACCCAAATCTCACCCTGAATTATACTCCCCATAATCCCCATGTGTCACGGGAAGGACACAGTGAGAGATCATTAATCATGACGGTGGTTACCCCCATGCTGTTCTCATGACAGTGAGTGAGTTCCATGAGATCTGATTGTCTTCTAAGGGGCTTTTCCCTCTTTTGCTTGGCATTTCTTCCTGCCATCACGTAAAAGAGGACGCTTGCTTCCCCTTCTACCATGATTGTAAATTTCCTGAGGCCTCCCCAGCCCTGTGGAACTGTGAGTCAATTAAACTTCTTTCCTTTGTAAATTAGCCAGTCTAGGGTATATCTTTATTAGCTGCATGGAAACAGACTAATACAGACATCAACTGATCTACAGTGATAGAAATTCTATCAGTGACTATCTGGGGACAGAGGTGAATAAAGGAAGGAATAACTGAGGATAATGAGGAAACTTCTGGAGGTGATGATGGTGTTTGTTATCTTTACTGTTGTGATAGTCTCATGGATGTCCAGAGAAGTCAAAACTTCACAAATTGTGTATTTTAAATATGGGCAGTTTATTACATATCAATTATCCTTGAAATTTTTTTAATGCAGCAAAAATACCATAAACAAACTTAGAGAACAGGGGTCAATTAGGGCCAAAATATTTATAGGACATACAAACAACAAAAGACTAGTTTTTAAAATTTATACAACTTATTTAACTTAATAAGAGAATGGCCCACCTACCAAATGTGAGTGTGCCAAGACACACATTAATAGACTGTTTAATTTGGGAGGACAATTAGTAGATTGATATCTATTAATAGACTGTTTAACTTGGGAGGACAGAAGGATGCAATGAAGGAAGAGATGGAAGGAAGGAGGAAGGGACGGAGGAAAGGAAGGAGGGAAGGAGGGGAGGAAGAAAGGCCAGTAAGAAAGTTCCAGTAGCGACTTTCAAGATGGCCGCCTAAGAACAGCTCAGGACTTCAGCTCCCAGTGAAAGTGCAGAGGGTGAGTGGACGCCGCATTTCCAGACGAACTCTTATTGCCCACAGACCAGGAGATACCCAGGCAGAGGGGTCGCCAGCACCGCAGTCCCAGCCAGTGCGGCTGTTTTGGCCCCTGTGGGGCTGATTCCGCCCGCGCGGCTGTTGTGACCACACCCTGTTGCTGCGGTTCTCCGTACAAAAGCCACTGGTCTGGGAGCCCTCTTAGCTGGCGAGCAGAGCCTTGAGACGGCAGAATAGCCCATTCATCTGAAATAGCGAGCCAGGCCAGGAGATTCCTAGGCAAAAAATCCGCCAGGAGCCGGCGCCGCGGTTCGAGCCGACTCCGTGAGTCGCAGCACGGGAGATCCCGGCGCCTTTTCAACAAGCGACCGGAACGCGGGGTCGTTCAACTTAAAAGAAAAGACTCTGAGTCAGGGAGCCAGGTGATCAGGCTCGGTTGGTCCCACCCCTCCACCCCCAACAACAACGAAAACAAAAACAGTAACTGGAAACCCTCTGGGTTGAGCCCTTCAAACCAAGCACAGCTGAACCGGGAGGGTCCGGCTCCGTGGGGGAGGGGCTTCCGCCATTACTGAGACTCTCCACCACTACGGAGGCAGGCTGCCGTTGCCGAGGCAACCCGCCGTTGCCGAGGCAACCTGCCACAACAGAGAGAGTCCTCCATAACAGAGGCGGGGCCACCATTGCCCAGACAGTTCTAACTACGCCCATATAAAAAGGACTACAGGGAAGAGCTCAGGGCAGCTGGGCGGAGCCCACAGCAGCTCAGCAAAGCCCCTGCGGGCAGGCAGAGGCTAGGCCTGCTGCTAGCTGGGCGGGTCCGACCTGAAAAAAAAAAAAAAAAAAAAAAAAATCAAAAAAGGCAGTAGTGCAACGGAAACTCATAAAGCTCCAACTCCCTGGGACAGAGACAGACAACAGGTGGATAAACCCACAAAAATGGGTAGAAACCAGCGTAAAAAGGATGAAAACTCCCGAAACCAGAACACCTCTCCTCCTAAAAGGGATCACAACTCCTCACCAGCAAGGGAACCAGACCGGATGGAGAAGGAGGGTGATGAAATGACAGAATCAGACTTCAGAAGATGGGTAGTAAGAAACTACAATGAGCTAAAAGAACATGTTCTAACCCATCGCAAAGAAAATAGGAACCTTGAAAAAAGATTGGACGAACTGCTGACGAGAATGGACAGCATAGAGAGGAGAATAAGTGAATTGATGGAGCTGAAAAATGCAACACGAGAACTTCGTGAAGCATGCACAAGCTTCAACAGCCGAATTGACCAAGCAGAAGAAAGGATATCAGAGGTCGAAGACCAACTCAATGAAATAAAAAGAGAAGGCAAGAACAGAGAAAAAAGTGCAAAAAGGAATGAACAAAATCTTCAAGAAATGTGGGACTATGTGAAAAGACCTAATCTACGTCTGATAGGTGTACCTGAATGTGATGAAGAGAATGAATCCAAGCTGGAAAATACTCTTCAGGATATTATCCAGGAAAACTTCCCCAACCTAGCAAGGCAGACCAATATTCAAATCCAGGAAATACAGGGAACACCACAGAGATATTCCTCAAGAAGAGCAACCCCAAGGCACATAATCGTCAGATTCACCAGGGTTGAAATGAAAGAGAAAATGCTAAGGGCAGCCAGAGAGAAAGGTCGGGTTACCCACAAAGGGAAGCCCATTAGACTCACAGCAGATCTCTCAGCAGAAACCCTACAAGCCAGAAGAGACTGGGGGCCAATATTCAACATCCTTAAAGAAAAGAACTTTCAACCCAGAATCTCCTATCCAGCCAAACTCAGCTTCATAAGTGAAGGAAAAATAAAATCCTTTGTGAACAAGCAAGCACTCAGAGATTTCATCACCACCAAACCTGCTCTACAAGAACTCCTGAAAGAGGCTCTACACATATAAAGGAACAACCAGTACCAGCCACTCCAAAAACACACCAAATGGTAAAAAAGCAGCAACACAATCAAGAATCTGCATCAACTAACCAACAAAACAGCCAGGTAGCATCAAAATGACAGCATCAAATTCACACATAACAATACTATCCCTAAATGTCAATGGACTAAATGCCCCAATCAAAAGACACAGACTGGCAAATTGGATAAAAAGCCAAAACCCATCAGTGTGCTGTATCCAGGAAACCCATCTTACATGCAAGGATACACAAAGGCTCAAAATAAAGGGATGGAGGAAGATCTACCAAGCAAATGGAGAGCAAAAAAAGGCAGGAGTTGCAATTCTCATCTCTGATAAAATAGACTTTAAAGCAACAATGATCAAAAGAGACAAAGAAGGACATTACATAATGGTAAAAGGATCACTGCAACAAGAAGAGCTAACGATCCTAAATATATACGCACCCAATACAGGAGCACCCAGATACATAAGGCAAGTTCTTAATGACTTACAAAGAGACTTAGATTCCCACACAATAATAGTGGGAGACTTTAACACCCCATTGTCAATATTAGACAGATCAACCAGACAGAAAATCAACAAGGATATCCAGGACCTGAACACAGACCTGGAACAAGCAAACCTAATAGACATTTACAGAACTCTCCACCACAAATCCACAGAATATACATTCTTCTCAGCACCACATCACACCTACTCTAAAATTGACCACATAATTGGCAATAAATCACTCCTCAGCAAATGCAAAAGAACAGAAATCATAACAAACAGTCTCTCAGACCACAGTGCAATCGAGTTAGAACTCAGAATGCAGAAACTAACTCAGAACCGCACAGCTTCATGGAAACTGAACAACTTGCTCTTGAATGTTGACTGGATAAACAATGAAATGAAGGCAGAAATAAAGATGTTCTTCGAAACCAATGAGAACGAAGACACAACATACCAGAATCTCTGGGACACATTTAAAGCAGTCTCTAGAGGAAAATATATAGCAATGAGTGCCCACATGAGAAGAAAGGAGAGATCGAAAATTGACACCCTATCATCAAAATTGAAAGAGCTAGAGGAGCAAGATCAAAAAAACTCAAAACCTAGCAGAAGACAGGAAATAACTAAGATCAGAGCAGAACTGAAGGAAATAGAGACACAAAAAACTCTTCAAAAAATCAATAAATCCAGGAGCTGGTTTTTTGAAAAGATCAACAAAATAGACAGACCACTAGCCAGATTAATAAAAAAGAAAAGAGAGAATAACCAAATTGATGCAATAAAAAACGATAAAGGGGATATCACCACAGATTCCACAGAAATCCAAACCATCATCAGAGATTATTACAAACAACTCTATGCACATAAACTAGTAAACCTGGAAGAAATGGATAAATTCCTGGACACCTGCAACCTCCCAAGCCTAAACCTGGAAGAAGCCGAAACCCTGAATAGACCAATAACATGGTCTGAAGTCGAGGCAGCAATAAAGAGCCTACCACCCAAAAAAAGCCCAGGTCCAGATGGGTTCACAGCTGAATTCTACCAGACATACAAGGAGGAGCTGATACCATTCCTTCTGAAACTATTCCAGACAATCCAAAAAGAGGGAATCCTTCCCAAATCATTTTACGAGACAAACATCATCCTGATACCAAAACCCGGCAGAGACTCAACAAGAAAAGAAAATTTCAGGCCAATATCCATGATGAACATAGATGCAAAAATCTTCAATAAAATACTGGCAAACCGATTGCAACAGCATATCAAAAAGCTCATCCACCATGATCAAGTAGGATTCATCCCGGGGATGCAAGGCTGGTTCAACATACGCAAGTCCATAAACGTAATTCACCACATAAACAGAACCAAAGACAAAAACCACATGATTATCTCGATTGATGCAGAGAAGGCTTTTGACAAAATTCAACAACCCTTTATGCTAAAAACCCTCAATAAACTAGGTATTGACGGAACGTATCTCAAAACAATAAAAGCTATTTACGACAAACCAACAGCCAATATCATACTGAATGGGCAAAAACTGGAAGCATTCCCTTTGAAATCTGGCACTAGACAAGGATGCCCTCTCTCACCACTCCTATTCAATATAGTACTGGAAGTTCTAGCCAGAGCAATCAGGCAAGAAAAAGAAATAAAGGGTATCCAAATTGGAAAGGAGGAAATCAAATTGTCTCTATTTGCAGATGACATGATTGTATATCTGGAAGACCCCATCATCTCAGCCCAAAATCTACTGAAACTGATAAAAAACTTCAGCAAAGTCTCAGGATACAAAATCAACGTGCAAAAATCACAAGCATTCCTATACACCAGTAATAGACTTCAAGAGAGCCAAATCAAGAACGAACTGCCATTCACAATTGCTACAAAGAGAATAAAGTACCTAGGAATACAACTAACAAGGAACGTAAAGGACCTCTTCAAGGAGAACTACAAGCCATTGCTCAACGAAATAAGAGAGGATACAAACAGATGGAGAAACATTCCATGTTCATGGTTAGGAAGAATCAACATCGTGAAAATGGCCATACTGCCCAAAGTAATTTACAGATTCAATGCTATTCCCATCAAGCTACCAATGACCTTCTTCACAGAACTGGAAAAAAACACCTTAAACTTCATATGGAACCAAAAGAGAGCCCGCATAGCCAAGTCAATTCTAAGCAAAAAGAACAAAGCGGGAGGCATCACACTACCGGACTTCAAACTATACTACAAGGCTACAGTAATCAAAACAGCATGGTACTGGTACCAAAACAGAGATATAGACCAATGGAACAGAACAGAGGCCTCACAGGAAATACAACATACCCACAACCATCTGATCTTCGACAAACCTGACAAAAACAAGCAATGGGGAAAGGACTCCGTGTTTAATAAATGGTGTTGGGAAAACTGGCTAGCCATGTGCAGAAGGCAGAAACAGGACCCCTTCCTGACACCTTACACCAAAATTAACTCCAGATGGATTAAAGACTTAAACATCAGACCTAATACCATAAAAACCTTAGAAGAAAATCTAGGCAAAACCATTCAGGACATAGGTGTAGGCAAGGACTTCATGACCAAAATGCCAAAAGCAATGGCAACAAAAGCCAAAATAGACAAATGGGACCTAATCAAACTCCACAGCTTCTGCACGGCAAAAGAAACAGTCAGTAGAGTGAATCGGCAACCAACAGAATGGGAAAAAATTTTTGCAGTCTACCCATCTGACAAGGGGCTGATACCCAGAATTTACAAAGAACTAAAGCAGATCTACAAGAAAAAAACAAACAAGCCCATTCAAAAATGGGCAAAGGATATGAACAGATACTTTACAAAAGAAGACATACAGGAGGCCAACAAACATATGAAAAAATGCTCATCCTCACTGGTCATCAGAGAAATGCAAATCAAAACCACATTGAGATACCATCTCACACCAGTTAGAATGGCGATCATTAAAAAATCGGGAAACAACAGATGCTGGAGAGGATGTGGAGAAATAGGAACACTTTTACACTGTTGGTGGGAATGTAAATTAATTCAACCATTGTGGAAGACAGTGTGGCGATTCCTCAAGGACTTAAAAATAGAAATCCCATTTGACCCAGCAATCCCATTACTGGGTATATATCCAAAGGATTATAAATCATTCTACTACAAGGACATGTGCACACGAATGTTCATTGCAGCACTGTTTACAATAGCAAAGACCTGGAACCAACCCAAATGCCCAACGATGATAGACTGGATAGGGAAAATGTGGTACATATACACCATGGAATATTATGCAGCCATCAAAAACGATGAGTTCACGTCCTTTATAGGGACATGGATGAACCTGGAAACCATCATTCTCAGCAAACTGACACAAGAGCAGAAAATCAAACACCGTATATTCTCGCTCATAGGCGGGTGTTGAACAATGAGAACACATGGACACAGGGAGGGGAGCACTACACACTGGGGTCTGTTGGGGGGAAATGGGGGAGGGGCGGGGGTGGGGAGGTGGGAAGAGATAGCATGGGGAGAAATGACAGATACAGGTGAGGGGACGGAAGGCAGCAAAGCACACTGCCATGTGTGTACCTATGCAACAATCTTGCATGTTCATCACATGTACCCCAAAACCTAAAATGCAATAAAAAAAAATAAAATAAAATAAATAAAAAAAAAAAAAAAAAAGAAAGTTCCAGTAAGCATATACAGGTCAAAATGACATCTTTTTTTTCTTAATATCCCTATAGTGGCAATGGTGTAGATGAAGAGATAATTTACATGTAGTAAAAAGATAAATTGATCAAAACTTGTTGGATAGGCAATTAGTCAATGTCTATCAAATTTTAAAATTTGCATACCTTTTGATTTAAAAATTACAAAGTAATATATTTGTGTAAGGATGCTGATTATAGAATTATGAAAGAAAAAAACAAAACCACAAAACAGTCTAAATGTCTCTTCATAGGAATTGACTTAATAAATCATAATACAACATACAATAAAATATTATGCAGTTTTGTGAAAATAAATGCACTGACATAATATCTCCCAGATATAATATATGAAAAAGGCAAGGTACAAAACAGTATGTGGTATAACTGTTTTCTAATTAAATTTTTTCTTAAAAGACACATACACCACTGGGGATATTGATATGCATAATTTTTCTGATAGAAAATACACAAGCTGTTAGACACTGTTAAGGAATTGTCTTTTGGGAAAAGAATTGGGTTAAGAAGGCAGTACTTCTTTCTTTTTCATTTTGTGTCTTTCAGTGTGATTTGAATTCTGCCATAAAAATGTTTTACTTTCTTTTGTATGTCAAAGGAAACTACTTCAGGAATAAGACATTATTGCTTATTTCTCCTTTCACAAAATTGATAATCAAAAATACTACATTTTTAATAGCTTCAGTAATGATTACATTTTACAGTACAAAGAATTTTGATCTGCAGACAAGGAAGGTGAAGATAGTTGACCTTCCTAAGAAATGTTGGTAAAACATCCAGGACTGAAATCTTTCACTGACTATATATCCCATTTAAGTTTCTAATCATCATTGATTATTGCCTCAATACTCATGCCTCATTCTAGAGGGTGGTCTCCCAAGCGGAGGTGGTTTTATCCGTAAGTTTGTACCTAAGCTAACCTTCTAACCAGCCATTCTAACATTCTATTGGGCTGGCTGCCTTAGGAAGATGAGGCATATGGTAAAACTCATAAATCCTATAGTCCTTTACCCATTGCCCCATTGCCGTACCTCCTTATAAAGGTTGCATTTAGTTAACCTACTCCCAAGTGGTTGGCAGTCTTCTTGAAGAATGGTGATAAGTCCAGGGCTGAACATCAATTCCTGCTCCTGGCAGATAGAGTTCTGAACAACAATAGGATCTAGATCACCCTTAGAGAGAGTTCATAGTGTCGTGCCCTATTCCTGTCAGTATGGCCACTCCATTCCTGGTTGTATTGTGACAGCACAGAGTGCCCAAGGACAGAGAATGGTTGACATCTACAGAATGTGTTATCCAATCCATTTAATTGTTTAACATCTCCTCTTTTGTGAACAGTCTCTGCTATAAGACACAAAGATCTTGACATTTTGTACCATCTTGCATTGGTCTATCCTCATGCTCTTCCACGAGTTCTTTTCCTCAGATCATCTGGTCTTGTTCCTTCCAATCTCCAGACTGAATAGCTAAGCCATTTTCCACTGTTCCTGGGGCCATGTAAAATTCTACATAAGGAAACTTCTTCATCTATATAAACATAATGACCAAATGTCATTTTTTGCGCAGTGGGATGATTTCCTTTCACAACATCCTTAGTGCTACCCTTGATTGGGGATCAGTGTAGCAGCAGTCAATTTAGGCAAGCACGAACCTCACTGAGACAACTTATCTGTGACTCAAGCCCAGGATTCTTCTCCTATCAGTTGATTCTAGGAAAATCTCCATTATGAATTATGAGTTGAGACATATGTGCATGGGAGATTACACCAAAGGCCCATGCAATTTACTCTGCCTACTGGGCCTGCTTGGCTCAATTACAAATTTATTATTTCCTTCTCACAATTGGTTGGAGTTGTATCTGCCCCACCTTATGATTTAGTACAACTGATAATGTCTAGCTCATGAGAGAAGCTCTAGCTATACGGCGACTTTTCCTGTGGCCAGGCATTCAATTTCACTAAGCCTATTAGTCTCCTAAGCATTCTATTTCAAATTGAAATTTTGGGAGCTATGGTTTTGGTCTAGAATGCTGATTATTTATGCTGGGACTCCTTTGCTGCCAGTTGCCAGAGACACACATGGCAACTATACCATGTCCAAACTTCAAGGAGCCATCCAACAGCTTATCTTTACTGAAGACAATGAATTCAAAGATGTGGGTTAGCACTCTCATATTAATGAATTCTCCACAATCCAGCCTTATATTTTGAAGCCCACAATACAACACTCTCATGATCTATTCTCATATAGGTATTCCATTTGTAAATGCTACATATGAGCTAGGTCCTTAATTTCCTTCAGTGTGTAAGCTAATTTCTTTCTGAGCAGAAACTGCAATTCCTTGCTCAGGCTCTGCTGAGTCTCAACTCTTATAACTCCCTGGAAAGCAAAGAGGGGTGGCAGACAATTTGTATTGAGGAAGATGAGCAATAAATTTCAAGACACCTCCCCTGTGCATGGGTTTTACAGAATTTTCAGGGAAATGGAAGCTTTCCCATTTGATAGACAAGGAAAGCCATCTTTCCTATCCAGGAGTATTCATGAGTAGTCAGAAGTATTTCATCTTTCAAGAGTCTTGCATTTATTTGCCCAGAGTTTTCCACTCCATGCCTCAGGGTACCATTATTTTATTATTAGGACTATGACTTTACATAGAAAATCTGGGACTATGTGAATTAGGTCTCTTTTTCACCTCTGCTATTCTTACAAGAGGATCTTCAACCTGGTTTTCAACCCAAAATGTCATTTGCCTTAAGCAATGATAATCTCTTTAATCCTGTCATAGAAGACCTCTAGCTTTCAGAACTGACCTTGATTTGGTAATTAGCTGATCTAAAACTCTCATTTCTTTATTTCTTTGTTCAAGACTTCCAGAGCAGTTAACAAAAGCCAGTGGACATCACAATTTTTTTTTAAGACAGAGTCTTTCTCTGTTGCCCAGGCTGGAGTACAGTGGTACAATCTCGGCTCACTGCAACCTCTGCCTCCCGGGTTCAAGAGATTCTCCTGCCTCAGCCTCCCTAGTAGCTGGGACTATAGGCACATGCTGCCACATCCAGCTAATTTTTCATATTTTTGTAGAGATGGAGTTTTACCATGTTGCCCAGGCTGGTCTCAAACTCCTGATCTCAGGCAATCCACCCTGCTGGGCCTCCCAAAGTGTTAGGATTACAGGCATGAGTCACTGCGCCCAGTGGACTTCACAGTTCTTGTAATTACCATGACTCTCAAACTATCAAAGTGCCATAGTTACTATGTAACCCAAAACATTACCTTCTACATGGCCCTAATCTCAAAACACCACTGGGAAAGCCTTTGTAATGATGACCAAGCAATCCAACTTCAGAAGCCCATAGTCTATTTTTAATGGCCACTCCTGGCACTATCAGAGCTCCCCCTGAAAACAGATACTGAGGCAAAGAATCACATGCAGGTAGCTTATCTGGAAACTTTACCATGGAGATCAAGAGTTAAGGACAGAGAAAGTAAAAAAGGAAAATAAGGAAAAGCTAATATAAGAATTTGTCACTAAGTTGGCCACCATACCCTGCAGGACCTTCTGAAGTATCTTATGGAATGTAACTCAAAACTGCTTGCCCAAAAGATAATTTGGAATGCACATATCCATGGCTATAATTCCATATCGTTCAACAATATCTTACGTGTATCAAGTCATAACCCCAGATTGTGCAGATATAAGTGCCAAGTAAGCTCCATGGGTTCTACGTGTCTTAGGCATCAGAGAAACTCCCAACCAGGAAGTAAAGTTTATCAGTACAGAACCTGCCCAAAAATAGCAGTAAGAAACAGAGTTAAGGATTCAAAGTGGTACATAAGAGGAATCTGATACTTCATTTGATTCCCACAGTAAGCCTATGTGTTAGATACTCTTGTTAGCCCCATCTTATAAGTGAAGAAGCAGACACAAGAAAATACATTTAATCCAGGCTAAGTGTAAGTAGCAGAGGTGAATTGGACTCTGTGGCATCTTAACCAACAAGCTACACTGTCTTCCAACATGATAAAGGCAGTGAGCTGAACATGTCAATTATAAAGGCACTTCCTTTGATAGCGGAAACAGTAGAGGAGCTGAACTAGCCTAATCTGATCCAGAATTGCTATTCTTTCCCCAAAACTGAAAAATATTACTATTTCTACTTTATTCTTAGCAGGTTATCACACTATTCATAAGCAGTAAGATAAACTGAACGACTCTGTAATGCAACAAACCTCTTACAACTAACCCAACCAGACTGACAGATTCTGCAAAAGCTGCTCTAATTCTCAGACAACTCACATTTCTTGTCACATTTTATTCTGTCTATGTTTCATTTGAGGACATTAAAGGGGCATTGGAATTCCAGAACCTACAGCATTAACTGCTGCTAATGGGCATGATAGACCCAATAGAAACAGCAAAACAAGAAATTGTCCAATTATAATTGTATTTCCCAAAAAGAAATACCTATGGGATAGAAGTAACTTTGTTATTTTTGGTAAGAGCTCTATAAAATACCTGATTACTATTGATAAATAGACTGCAACGCAGTGGGTGTCACTTCTCATTTCTTTCACAGATTCAGCAGGAGGCAATGTAGAATCATTGTTTTCTCAACACTGAATAATAAAGCAATACAATCAGATGCTCAGGATATTCTGAAGCAGTCCCCATGGTTAGTTAAAATTTTCCTGTAAGTGTACCCAAAAAGGTTTAAGAATCCTCTCCTTGGGGTAGAGATTATCTAAAATTAATAACATGGCATAAGAGGGCAAAGGAAGAGTCTTTGGTGCCTTTTCTTCTATTCCATTTTCCAGAATGGAATGGATTGACCTTTTAAAGCCCATTTGATGGGTAAAATCACACAGTATACAAGGCAACCTTGTCTGCGGAGGTAATGCAAGGGAGGATGAGATAAAAGTGACTGGACGTCAGCAGTCCCTGAACCAGCCTGTACATCTGAAGTGTGTTCCAGCTGTGGCCTATCACCAGGTCCAGTTCCTTCCTTTTTGCTTGCCTTGAATCTGATGTGCCTTAATAATCATGCCCATTATACTTATTGTAGTGTAAAACTATATTGCCAATTCCTGGAGTAACTGGTGACCACATAGAGGAGTCGAACTGGCCTAGTGTGATCCAGAAGTCTATAGAAATGAACAGAGAGATATCATTCCAAGAGTTGCCATTGACCTTCTATTCTCAATTAAGAGATTAAATAATCTTAAACGGCAGAGCTCAATGTAAAATTACAGATACACTAGCCCAGTATTTCCTAAATGCCTTTCCTTCATGATTCTTGCTATACCTGCATCCCATCAGTACCAGTATTTGCCAAACATTTTTCACTTTTTACTTAGCATTAACGTCCAGAAAATTATATGCATTATATTTTTGAATATGAATTGAAATAAATACATAAAAAAATAGTTTGAATATATCACTAAAAATATTAACTGCCATCACTGTGTACATATCTCACCTTAGAAAATACTAATCTCCTCAAACATCCATTTTTAGATGGAGAAACTAATGAGATAAGTCAATTTCCCAGTGTCATTAATCTAGACAGTGGCATGGCTGGGACTCACACACAATTCTCTTGCCTTGCAGCGCAGGCTATTTCCTGTGCATCATGCTGACTCAACAGCACGAAGGAAAAGCATGATAAATGGGGCAACGTTAAAAACTTATTGCACTTCTTGGCTCCATGTGGTGATTAAGGATCTATACAGATGTCTAAGCAAAAACAAAGCAACCTCACTGCCCTTCCTCACCCTCCAGAATCTCTCTTCCTCTACGTTCAATGATTATAGCAGACATTCTTCTACTTTCCTAAGGTTTTTATCCTTTATCTTCACCCTTATCACTGTTATTATTCATTCTATCTCTATCAGTGGTCATGATCTCTTCAAAAGTTGGGAATAAAGGCCAAGATGTTGCATTTTGCCTATAATCATCTCTGCACCTAGGATTTATAAAGTGCTTTACAGTTTTTTCGAAGTCCTTTCCCAAGTTTTATCATTTTCAAACCCTGCAACATCCTTATAGGATTCATACTTTAGCTACTCTGGATGTTTCTTCAGGGTTGCGTGCTGTAATCAAAAAAGAATCTCCCATAATAAGGAGGAAGAGAGATGAAATTAAAATAACTAAAAAGTTACCATAAAAATATCACAATGTATCTGTTAATCTATCACTTTTATTATACATTTATATTCTTAGCATGACTGATGTAAGTGTAGTGATGCCATGCTAAGAAATGAACCTTGCTTCAGTAAAATGTTTCATTTTATCCATTACCTTAAATGATGGGCTTGTGAAAGCTGTCAGTGAAGTCACTTCAACATTGCAGTCTTCGATGTATGGAATAAAAAGTGACATTCTTTTGATTAAAATTAATTTCTCTGCCACGGAAGAACATGGAATATCCATCTCCCTAATGGTTATAAAGTCCTTGGAATAATAGATAAGGCAGTTAAAGTAAATAAACAAGGTTTTTTCTGGCTACAGTCAGGGTAACTCTGGAGAAAAAACTTTTTAACACATACTGGACAGACCACTTTGGTGGCCAAAGGCACCATCTTCAGTAATCTGATCATTATTAATGATGTCAGTTCAGGAAATGGGATCCAATAAGATGGTGTGTTACAAACCACAGACTCACCCCAAGCCCCATTAGGTGGCTTCGTTGAACATCTCTCCAAAAAATTACATTTGAAAGTTTACCAGCTCTTAAAGGTCACTAGTAAATTAAACTGCAGTGTGTCCTGTGGGAGCTTAATGACCTTGAGAGTTCATATACCTCTGTAATTATCACCTCAATCATACAGAAAAGCTTATTCATCTTAACCTGACCTATCACTTGCCTGTTAATCTGTCCCATCACAAATTACTGCTTGTAGGAAAAGATTCTTAATGGCTCTCAAATGGTTATGTAAGAATCTATAGTAAACTCTCTGCTTCCATATGAGTTTGAGATATAAAAACATGAACTGCAGTCTGCTATCACCTCTCTTCCCTCCACTCTTCTTTAATGTCCAGCACATTCTTTGACTTCCTTCTCCCAAGCCTACCCACTGACGGCTACCAAAAAACAAAATATAGCATTAAAAATCCACTGGAAAATGCCTCTTCCAAATCACAAACTAAGGAGAAAAAACGTGTTACCACATATGACCCCCCAAAAAAATTGTTGCTATTAATATGCAAACAGGTCATAAAATTAATAAGAATAAAGTAAACATTCTATAGCAAAGACTTTGGTAGATTACAGAACCAGATAGTGCACTAAATAAGATGCATAAATTGCTGAGAACATGTAAAAAGCATTCAACATTTTAAATAATCAAAAATACACATTTAAAAATGAAATGCCTGTAATTCCAGCTACTCAGGAGGTTGAGGCAGGAGAATTGCCTGAACCCAGGAGGCGGAGGTTGCGGTGAGCCGAGATCGCGCCATTGCACTCCAGCCTGGGTAACAAGAGCGAAACTCCGTCTCAAAAAAAAAAAAAAAAAAAGTCTTTTTTTATCTATTAATTGGTGATTTTTTTTTGCGTGTTATACTTTAAGTTCTGGGGTACATGTGCAGAATGTGCAGTTTGTTACATAGGTATACACATGCCATGGTGGTTTACTGCACCCAACAACCCATCATCCAGGTTTTAAGCGCTGCATGCATTAACTATTAGTCCAGTGCTCTCCCTGCACTTGCCCTCCTGCCCCTAATAGATGTTGGTGTGTGATGTTCCCCTCCCTGTTTCCATACGTTCTCATTGTTCAACTTCCAATTATGAGTAAGAACATGCAGTGTTTGGTTTTCTGTTCCTGTGTCCAGAATTTTTTTTAAATAAGAATTCTTATTATTGGTTATAGAATGAGACAATAGAAATTCTTATAAAATGTTTGTGGGAATGAAAATTGGTGAAATTTTCTAGAAGGCAAGTTGGCAATACATATAGGAATTATTATAATGAACAGCTCAGTTATCTTCTCAAAAGTTACTCTGAAAAAGGAGATTGTACAATGATTTCTATGAAGAGTTATTCAGATTACCTAATTATTACACTGTGAATTTGGAAACAATCTAAATGTCCATGATTAATCAATTACATAATGTTACATCAATATAGAATGTACGAAACAATTAAATTAGTAGTATATATTAACATGTAAAACATAAAAATTAAAGAAAAATCATAATTTTGTATATATACATATTGTGATATAAAGATGTTACCTATATGTATGTATTGTGATATGTGTTACACACATGTACATATTGTGATGTGTTTTACATATATGTACATATTGATTTAAATGTAATACATGTGTGTATATGTGATATAAATTTATATTATAACATTACATAAGTATTTCTGACATATGAAAGTTAATATATATATTTTTACTTTGTACTTTGCTTGCAAATTCTAAATTTCTATAATGAACATGTATAGTTTTCATAATCAGATTCAAGGCATATATAGCATCTCATCACCTATCACTCGAGGAGAATCAAAGTCACACTTACGTATACCTTATGTGTATTCTACTCCTTTTGTAATTTAATGTTTTTATGGGAATGCTATGCCAAATCAATGTATTTACATTTTGGATCATCAGAATTGCCCTCTTCCCATTTATATGCAAGATCTACCTCAAGCTCATGATGAGCACTACGTAAATGGAAGGTAAACCAACAAATGCTAGGCTGACACACTGAAGCCAACTGCCCAAAGCTAATTGTCATCTAAATTATGCTGTGTATTATTTCAACAGTGGCTGAGTATATAAATAATTTCTACTGAAAATTCTGACACTCACAGGATTCTATCATCTTCGTAAACCAGTAAACAAGTCAATAGATGTAGATGTCTTTCAGATGCAGGATCAATCATTCTACACAAACAACCCTTGGCCTTAATACCAGACCTTATTCACTCTTAAATTCTATCAAGGCCCTGTGTAATTCTGAGGCAATGATTCAGATGTCATGGCCTTAATTGGTGAGTACTACGAGGCCCTGTACTTAATTTCCTTGTATTATTTCTCCATTAAAACCATGCTCTGGGTAGTTTTCTACAGGGCCCTAGAGAATTAGGCAATACATTGAATTTGCTCTGCTGCATTAAAATAGGCAGTCCATTGGGTACGACTTATATTTCATTTCAGAGACCAGTAGAACACTCCATTCAATCCCAAAGAAATTCACAATCATCCTTCTTTCACAGTCATCCTTCTTTTACATGAGACATTGAGTCAGTAGTCAGTTTAAATTTTCCTCCCAAGCATACGGACATTCCTATCTTCAGGAGGAGCTGCGTCTTTGGCAGTGATCAAAACTTCTAACAGAAAGGAGAAAGTACTGCCATGGATACTAATACCCTCTATGGAAAAGCTGGTATATTTCAGAAGCAGAAATACAAACAAATACTTAAGCCTTTTATTCCTGTTCTTTTAAGAGATTAAATTTACAAATTTCCACATGCAAGAGCTTAATAAACAGTTGGATACATAAGTAAAAGCTCAATAAATGCCTTTAATATTATAGGACTGTTTTTGAGCTTAAAAATAATTAGACAACTGAGTGAATTTGTTTAAGGCCAATGAAAATCTTTTCTTTGCCTAGAATAATGAAACATGAAAGACAGTCATTCCTGGAAGAAAGGGTGGCCTTTGTAAGTGTAGTTAGAAATGATAGCCAAATACACATGGTGAAATTTGTGTCTATTTACAGTAATGTTCTTAATAGTTTACACTCTCTAGATATGACTTATTCCTCCTCAATACTGGTCAGGCATAAAAAACAAGACTAAATATGAAGCAAAATTGAGACCTATAACCAATGAAAAAAATCAGCCAGTGTACACACAGTGTATTGTTATTTCAGTTGGACCTGCTGTTGGCTTTGACAGAGAGATGAGATGTTTTTTGACGATGGAAATTCAAGGCATGTATACCTGAACAGTGATGAGACCCCAGATACACACACATTATGCTATCAATTTTATATTACTTTGCCTTCAGGCAAGTGGATCTCAATAGCCCATCTTTATTTCAGGAAAAATGGTCAAACCCAATTTCACAGGTAAAACAAAGTTGGTTTTCACTACAGTATAGGCATTTATAAGCAGGATGCCTAGCCACAAAATAGAAAGTGCTTTTTTTCTTACACAAAAGGTCAAAGACATCTGGCCTCAATATTGTTTCATGTTCTGTTAGCAATAAAACATTTTCTCTGTTTGAAAACTGAAATGTTGAGAACAAGTTAGGAAAATTGCCAAGCTAGTCTTTGTTAACTGAGCTGAAATTTAGTCTTAATATTTGTTCACTTATAATTTAATAGCAATTTAACAATATCCAACTTCCTTTTAGCGTTTTGCAACAACGTATTATAAAAAGATATGGTAAAGGGGCTTTTAGCGGGGGATAAAAACTTTATGAGCAAAAAGTCTCTATTTAAATGCTGTGGATGCTTATTTAGCTGTTTTTCTTCATTAAATATGAATTATAGCTCTTTAAATGCTGATTTGGAAATCAGGAAGGTTTAGTTTTACTCCACTGCTTTATATCCACAGGCAACATAAATCTATTTAAAAGCTGATTTAAGAAAGCAACTTAGGGAAGCAAATTGCTAGTGATTTGATCCCTTGAATTTTGCAGGCAACATAATCAGAATCAGGTTTTACTGAGTATCAAAAACGTTTATTTGAATGTGGTTGAAAAGATGATTCTTTCTTAAAACACATAGAATGGCTAGTGGTAGAGTTTAGCACAGACTTAGAATACCTTCACAAGTTATAGATAAAGCAAGGAGAAAGCTTAAAGACAATCTATCTGAAGGCAAGTTTTTTGTTTTTGTTTTTAAATAACAGAATTCATCTGTTTGCTTCTTCATTGGAAAATACAGTTAGCTAATAAAATTAAAATCCCAGATTTTGAGTTATTATTTCAATACTGAAAACAAACCATTTTTGTTAATACTCTGTTAAACTAATAGTTTAGAATAGGAAAAAATTTTATTGTCATCTACCTTATATAGCAACCTGGTGTCTTTGAGATCAGGATAAATCAAATGTACCAAGCCACCATTTACAAGTCTTCCATAGGACAAAGTAAAGAAATGAGGTATACAAATCACTTGATTTCAAAACCATCTTATAATAACATATTATCCAAAGTGACATGAAGAATTAATGGAATTGAAAAGTACTGTGTAGTACTGACAGTGTTGTTTGAATAGTTTTCTCACTCTAAGTGAAGTGACACAAACTGATTTACTTCGTATTTGCATGCAAAAGAAAAACTGACTTTCCATGCACAATGTACTAACAAGTAATAACTCTTCCTCACTGTCTTACTACAAGTCAAATGCTGGCTGAAACACAACAAAATAAAAAGTCAAAGAGAAGTAAAAGGATTTTTAGCCCTTTTTAAAAAAAAAATACAGGATTATCATAAATATTATTGGAAATATTATCTTTGAATAATCAAAGGTCCAAGAGTGGATCATGTAACTATTAATTTTGACTATTGAGAACAAGCTCTTTCTATGACAGCAATTTCTAATAGGTTTTTGTTTGACTTACACATAAATCACCTTTGCCAACCTACAATAGCACAGACAGACATTAGGTGCATCTTTTTAGAAATAAGTAAAAGGTGGAAGTGGCGTATTTTCAGATCCTTTCATTGTTGACTAGTAAACAAAGGTCAACCATTCACAATTAAATCAATTCTATTTTCCTTTAAATCTTTTTTGAATTGGAAGGGAAAGGATAAATTATATTTTATAGTTGTTCATACATCACAGAACTGAACATTTTGGGGATAGCTAACTACTGAAAAGTGAAGCTAAGAAAACTGCAAAAAATGCAAATTTATGAACTCAATTTTATAACTGCAAAGTATGATAATCTTACAATGAAATTCATGTTTATCTGTAGAAGATTCTGCTGAATAGGGAGTTATCCAATCAGCGAGGAATGATGGTTTCAGAAGTTATTTTGGGGGAAATATAATCAAATTTCTCCTTTCGGTTAAATTTGAATCGCTCTGGTCTTGTTTTAAAAGGAATTCACACTGGTTTGCATGTCAAAGCTAGACATGTTGTAGGGACTAAAATACTGCTAACTTTAACATAAAGAATGGAGAAACCAAGTTTGAGGTAACAGAGAAATAGACATGAAAGGACATAGGTTATAAACCTTATCTAATAAATAATTGAAAAAGAACTAATTATTATTAAATACAAGTAAGATATAAATTAGCCAAGTTAACTAAATAACCAACCATTTTACTGAATAAGTTATTCCCTAAATCCTCCCCCCAAAAAGTGGCCTTTATAAAGAACTGAAGGAAGTCATTGTAACTTAGCAAAATTTGTGTCAGTCATATCTAAGGATTTTCTTCACAAACTGGAGGAATTTGGTGAACCTCATTAACAGTGGTAAGAAAATTTTTATAACAAATTATCCATAGGTGGAGTCAATAGATTAAGACAAAGAGATAGTAGTGTAGACTCAATATTTGTGTCACCCCCAAATTTATATGCTGAGATCAAATCACCAATGTAATGGTATTTGTGGGGTTGAGGGCTGTTGGAAGGTGATTAGGTCATGAGGTTGGGCCCTCATAAATGGAATTAGTATCTTTGTAAAAGTGACTCTGGAGAACTCCCTCACCCCTTTATCCATATGAGGACACACGGAGAAGACAGGTGTCTATGAAGCAGGAAGTAGTCTCTCACTAGACACTGAATCTGCCTATGGTTTGATTTAGGACTTCCCAACCTCCAGAACTATAAGAAATAATACGAGAAAATTTCTGTTGTTTATAAGGCTAATCATCTAACGGTGAGGAAAAAAAATTAACTGTTATTTTTATTTTCAAAGGTCAAATAACTCTTCCCCAACCTTCTTTCAGCTCAGCTTAAATGTCTTTTTGAACCATTTTCTATTCTGTGTCTTCTGTGTACTGAATCCTGTCTCTTGTGATACTCGTCATACTTTATATTCTTATTGAGGCATCTCTACTTATGCCACTCTTGATTCTGATTCTTTCATCTACATCTTTTTGTTTAGATTTTTAAAGCATTTGATCCCTATATCTAGTTTCACTGAGGCACAGCTCAGACTATATTCTATAGTGTGTGAATTTGTATACCTAAGAGCTTTATTTGATTTACTTTAGTTCCATTTCATTCCACAATAAACTAGAGGTAGTTATAAAAAGCTTACTATAAGTTGATATTTTTGTCAATTTTGACAGAGCCTCAAATATGTTTATTACTGTGTATTATCACTATTTATAGTATGTAATACAATATAGTCTTAATGCTTTTCTAAGGGGTAAGACCAAAGGAGAAGAGGCAGTAGGCTGGAAGTGATTATAGAATGAGGTGTGCAGAAAGTATCCACACGTGATGCAAAAAAGGACAGCAAATCAACTATAATGCTGAATCTCACTTCCTTGTGCTTTCTCCATTCCTTCAAGGAAGAATTTAATAAGAAGGTGTTAAGATCAGTTGGAGATGTAGAATATTGTTGAGGATAGGACTTAAGGCAGAAGTAGTAAAGGTCCAGCTAATCCATATCAGCACTGGTGTATTTCGCAACACCTTTGGGCCACTTTGGTAAAAATACAAGATCTAAAAATACTAAACCTATTATACTTATTTCTTCTTGCCTCTTCCTGTTCACATGAATTCATTATAGAATATGAAAAAACACAAACATATATTTTATTTTAAAAACATTTTTATCTCTGGATATAGATCTTAAAATTTTAAAACTGATTCACAATACACTCAATTTAATTCAGCAAGTTCTATAAGTATTTACTGTATAATACATAGTAAGGTGCCAGGCTTTTTTCTTTTTCAGACAGCCTCACTCTGTCACCCAGGCTGGAGTGCAGTGGTGTGATCTTGGCCAACTGTAACTTCCACCCACCAGGGTTAGGCAATTTTCCTGCCTCAGCCTCCTGAGTAGCTGGGATTACAGGAGTACACTACCTCATCCAGGTATTTTTAGTAGCGACAGGTTTCACCATGTTGGCAAGTCTGGTCTTGGATTCCTGACCTCAAGTGATTTACCTACGTTGGCCTCCTAAAGTGCTGGGATTACAGGCATGAGCCACCATGCCAGGCACATAAAATGCCTTTTAAAGTATAGACTTTCAACAAACTTAGCATTTAATGTGGACAAGTTATCTATTAAAAGGTAACTTAGACCCAGAGATGCTCAAAGATCATAATCTATAATATCAGACACCAGTCAAGGACAAAAATTGTAATTGCTATAATATTAGAATAGTATAAGTCTTAATTTAATTCTAAAGAAGACTTGTAATAATTTAGAAAAGGGACCATTCAATAGGATAGGACAGCAAATCTAAATCCCAAAGCCTTCTTCACAAAAACAATATTTGAAAAAAAAAAAAAAGGGAATTAGCTGATGAGAAGAAGCAGCCTTTAAAAAGATCCACGGAGGCAAGAGTGCGTATTTGTCTTGATTAGTGTGGCATTAATTAGCGCTATTGATTGAACATATTCCGTGACCTTTCTTAGGACATGCAACAGGATTGCACTTCCCTGTCCCTCAGAAATTGGGCTTCACCATGTGACTTACTTTGATCGGTGAAATAAGCACAGAAGTAATATGAAGTGATAAGAATTTTGTCCAGTTGGAAATCTGAACCACCATTTTGTGGTTAACCACATTCTCCTCCCCTGCTTTAGAAATTTGACAAGTGTGAGTGAAGGTGTGTCTCTGTCTGTCAGACTGTAGCCATGAGTGACCACGAGAAACAGAAGTTACAGTTAATCTTTGAAGGGCAACAACTTCTGTGGTTATAAGCTCCCTGAAAAAAATCTGTTTAGAAGGCACAGATTAAAAGAAAAGGCACTAAAGAGCGAGTAACATGATTTATAGAAATATAGGAAAACAAATATCATAAAAAGTATGAAGGGAGGGTTTCAAAAAAAAATAGCTTCAAACATCTCCAAGCTGTGTATGTAGAGGGATGAGGAAGAGGAGGTAGAGAAGGATGAACTAAAATAAACAAGAAAGTTGTGTCTGAGAGACCGTCTACGATCCACGCAAGAGGAGATCTGTGGTGGGGGAGCCACAGTGCCAGGACACAGCCAGTCAGTCAAGGACAGCTAGAAGCACAAGACCAGGACATGGAGACTATTCTGTTGAGAGGTTTGTGATAGAAGGATGCAATACAAATATTTTGGGAATAAAGGAAGTGTTTTTATTTGTTTATAAAATAAAGAAAAGCCTAAGTCTGTTTTGCAGTAGAAGACGACCTGTCAATAGAGAGGGAAAGATAAAAGGTACAAGTAAGAAGGAAAGAGAAAAATATCCCAGAGAGCTGAAAGGAGGTAAGGTCAGGAAATAGGTTGCAGCATTCACCTCACATGAGAGACAGAGATATAGAAGTCTAACGGAGAGGAAACACTTTGAATAAGGTCAACTTGGAGGCCTTGTCTTCTCATTAAAATAAGAGGTCAGACCTTTCAGAAAAAGAAAGGAGGAAATGGGGCTCAAATGAGAAGGTTTGGGGGAGCTGTTTCAGGGAGTGTGATGTGGATCCCACCACTGGGGGAAAGAAGATGTAAACGTGTGGTCAGTCCACTGAGTACCTCATGCTGATGAAACAGCACATTATAATAAATAATAATTATTCACTCAATGTCCCTGTTCATTCAGTCCCAGTAACTGACCTGGTTTAAATATAAACTGAGGTATCATTGAGAATTCATTCACAATTCCGCATCATTCCTTAGGTAACTTGTGACTCTCTAATAAGGATTCTGGGACTGTAGATATCTAGTTAACTAGTTACATTTGTATTACATTTAATGAATTTGCCAGGAAAACACTGTAAATTATACACTACTTAATAGTTGAATAAAGGGAGGATCCCTGACTTAAGGCTTCATAGGTAATAAATTACACAGCCAAGAATAAAACTCAGAATTTATTTGCCAAATCCAGAATAAGAAATAGTATTTCTCAGAAATAAGCACAAGAACTCATGGTGACTGTAAACCCACTTATTTAAAATATAAAAGAGGGAATTGTGGATGATTATATTATTTTAGTAAATTATGTAATTGTATTAGCCCATTCTCACACTGCTATAAAGAACTACCCAAGACTGGGTAATTTATAAAGAAAAGAGGTTTAATTGACTCAGTTCCACATAGCTGGGGAGTCCTCAGGAAACAAAATCATAGCAGAAGAGAAAGTAGTACATGTTATATTGCAGCAGGTGAGAGAGATTGAGTAAGAGCAGGGAAAACTGCCTTAAAAAACCATCAGATCTCATCGGAACTCACTATCCAGAGGAGAGCATGGGGGAAATCGCCCCATAATGCAATCGCCTCCCACACGATCCCTTCATCTACATTAGGGGATTAAGGGAATTATAATTTAAGATGAGATATAGGTGGTGACATAGAGCCAAACCATATCATTGTGCCACTGGCCCCTTCCAAATGTCATGCTGTTCACATTTATAAACGATTCATACTTTCTAAACAGTTCCTCAAAGTCATAACTCTTATTTCAGCATTAACTAAGAAGTCCACAATCCAAAGTCTCATCTGAGACAAGGCAAATCACTTCTGCCTGTGAGTCTGTAAAGTCAAAATCAAGTTAATTCCTTCCTAGATACAATGCGGGTACAAGCATTGGACAAATGCCCCCATTCTAAATGGCAGAAATTGGCCAAAATGAAGGAGCTATAGGCCTATGCAAGTCCCAAATTTAACAGGGCAGTCACTAAATCTTAAAGGTCCAAAATGATTTCCTTTGACTCCATACCTCCCATCCAGGTCACCCCTGATGCAAAAAGTAGGCTCCCACAGCCATGGGCAGCCCTTCCCCTGTGGCTCTGCAGAGTACAGCTCCGCAGTCTGGCTGCTTTCATGGTTGGCACTGGGTGTCTGCAGCTTTTCTGGGTGCATGGTTCAAACTGTTGGTGGACAGACTATTCTGGTGTCTGGAAGACAGTGCCTCTCTTCTAACAGCTCCACTAGACAGTGCCCCAGTTGGAAACTCTGTGTGGGGGCTCTGATCCCAGACTTCCCTTCCACACTGCCTTAGCATAGGTTCTTCATGATAGCTCCCCCCGCAGCAGACTTCTGCCTAGAAATCCAGGCATTTTCATTTATCTTCTGATGTCTAGGTGGAGGTTCTCAAACCTCTCTTCTTGACTTCTGTGCACCCACAGGACCAATGCCATGTGCAAGCTGCCAAGGCTTGGGCCTTGCACCCTCAGAAGCAACACCCTGAGCTGTGCATTGGCCCTTTTTAGCCACAGCTGGGATGCAGGGCACCAAGTCCTAAAGCTGCACAGAGAAACAGTGGAGCCCCGGGCCCAACCCATGAAACCATGTTTTCCTCCTAGGTTTTAGAGCCTGTGGTAGGAGGGGCTGCCCTGGCAGTCTCTGATATGCCCTGAAGACATTTTCCTTATCTTCTTGGCTATTAACAGTAGACACCTCACTACTCACGCAAATTTCTGCAGCTGGCTTGAATTCCTCCCCAGAAAATGGGTTTTTCTTTTCTACTACATGGCTTGTTTGCACATTTTCCATACTTTTACGCTCTGCTTTTCTTTTGAACATAAGTTCCAATTTCAAACCATCTCTTTGTAAGTGCATTAGACCAAATGCTTTCAGAATCAACTGGTCACCTCTGGCATGTTTTTCTCCTTAAACATTTCTTGCACCAGACACCCTAAAATCTTCTCTCTCAAGTTTAAAGTTCCACAAATCTCTAGGGCAGAGGCAAAATGCTACCAGTCTCTTTGCTAAGTCATAGCAAGAGTGATCTTTGCTCCAGTTCCCAAGAAGTTCCTCATCTCCATCTGAGACCACCTCAGCCCGGACTTTATTGTCTATATCATTATTAGTATTTTGGTCAAAACCATTCAACAAGTCTCTAGGGAGTTCCAAACTTTCCCACATCTTTCTGTCTTCTCAGTTCTCCAAACTGTTGCAATCTCTGCCTATTACCCAGTTCCAAAGTCACTTTCACATTTTCAAATCTCTTTATAGCAGTAACCCACTACCTCGGTACCAATTAACTATATTAGTCCATTCTCACCTGCTATGAAGAATTGCCCAAAACAGGGTATATATAAAGAAAAGAGGTTTAATTGACTCATACTTCCTCATGGCAGTGGAGGACTCATAAAACTTACATTCATGGTAGAAGGAGAAGAGGCACATCTTATACGGCAGCAGGCAAGAGAGAGCAAGTGAGAGCAGGGAATATTGCCTTAAAACACCATCTGATGCCCAGGAACGGTGGCTCATACCTGTAATCCCAACACTTTGGGAAGCCGAGGAAGGCAAATCACCTGACATCAACAGGTGGAGACCAGCCTGGTTAACATGGTGAAACTCCATCGCTACTAAAACTACAAAAAGTAGCCAGGCAGGGTGGTGTACACCTGTAATCTCAGCTACTTAGGAGGCTGAGGCAGCAGAATTGCTTAAACCTGGCAGATGGAGGTTGCAGTGAGCCAAGATCACACCACTGCACTCCAGCCTGGGCAACAAGAATGAAACTCCATCTCAAAAAAAGAAAGATCAGATCTCATGAGAACTAACTCACTATCAACAACAGCATGGGAGAAATTGCCACCATCATCCAATCACCTTCCACCTCCCACAAGGACCCTCTTTCAACACATTGGGATTATGGGATTCTAATTTGAGATGAAATATGGGCAGGGACACAGAGCCAAATCATATCAATAATGATTTGGGATGAAAAATCCTTCTACACTGAAGATATATGTGAATCAGAATGGCATGAATCTAGGCCTCCAAACCACCTATATCTCTTGGACCATTAAGGTGGAGATCTATAACCTTTAGTCTAAATTAAAATAGATATAAATGACTTTTACAGTAGAACTGTAGGGAGTGGCACTGGGAAATGCTGTGAGCTTTCTAACCCTTTTTCAGTTCTTGGATGATAAATGCTAATAAAAAAAAAAGTCCAACAAAATAAAAATAGAAGAAAAAATAAAACATAACACCCAACAGAAAAAAATCCCACCTTTCTCACCCAACCCTCCTCTATTCTGATATTTTAATTTCCTTAATATTATGAAGAAAAATAAAATCTCTCAGAGCCTAATGCAAAATTGTGCTCCAGACTTACTCATTTATCCCTTCGTGGCAATATCAGACGCTGCTCAAAAGAGACAAGCAAAATAGCATTTTGGAGTTTATGAAGAAAATCATTCTCTAATTTTTTTTTTTCAGAATTCAAATGAAAGCTGTGGTTTAAAGCCACTGAAACAGAATTACATGTGAAGTTTAGAAGGGATTAATTTCATAAATTTCTTAAGTTGTTGATGAAACCATCTGGCAGTTTGAGAGATAACCATTAAATCTATACAAGAAAATGTCTTTTTGTAAGATTATAATGACTGAATATTATTACAGCAGGAGAATAAAAACTAATGCATATTTTATCATGGAAAACAAATGCTCTGGACTTTAAAAGGCATGTGGGATTTCTGCTCACTTCTAAAGGAAAGCAACTAATGAGTGATGCACATCTACAAGAGCCTCAGAGGTACCGCTTCATTTGATCTTCACAGAGGGCTGCAAAGAAATTATCACCTGCACTTTTCTGAGGAGGAAATTATAACCCAGAGAAGTTCGGTGATATTCAATGTATTACAAAGTGTAAGCCATATGCATAATATTTGAACTAAGATTATTATTGCTCAAACACTGCATGCTGCCAAATCATACTACCTTTTGCAAAAATTAGTACTGTATCAGATAGATATAGAAGAGGACCAGGGATTTTACTGTAATTACCTAAGAAGGTATTTCTAGCCAGTCTGGCAGTCAGTGATTTGCCAAATATTTTCACTAAAGTTCTCCGATTGACTAGTTTGTCAGTACCTCCTGACTAAGATTTATTATCATTACTATTTTAAGAGAATATATTCCAGTTCAAGATAATTTGACCCACAGACAAAAACAAAGGTCCTTAAACTTGGATGTATACCAGAACCTTCCAGGAATCCATGAAAACATACAGATACTTGGGCCAATAAGATAGCTCTTTGTGAAAGCGTCCATGTATGTTTATGTGCGGTCGTGGAAAATCTTTAAGTGCCTCTTAAAATTCAGCTCTATTAAAATGGGTTTGTCTCAAAGTAGAATAACGCTCAAGCAGCCTAGTCAAGCTGGAATGCCTGGAACTGAATTCCTGCTTCAGCGTTTATAGAATGTGCCACCTTAGGCAAGTTATTAAATCTTTTTCTGAATCAGTTTTCTCACCTGAGAAATGGGGGTAATTAATAATATCTATATCACAAGTTCTTACGCGGACAAATGCAAGGATACGTACTGAGAAGAATATCTGGGACATCCTAAGTGCTTTATAAATAATAACAACTGTTAATGCAGTACATTACTTACGAAGGCACAGCTGGAGGGCTTCATGATCCTTTTAGTGAGTCAGGTAGCCACTGCAAGCTATCTGTTCCTCTTTGAAAACAAGGCCACTTCCCATAGACATCTATTGTGTCTCAAAAGAGGCATGAAATGTCAGGCAGAAATCAGGTTTTTAATTACATTAATGATGCACAGAGGGACACATTTTTATCTGCTACTGTGGATGACCCCAACTGTCTTTTCCTGTGCAGCCCCTTTATACCTTCATCTCAGATTTTCTTCAGTGCCTACTCTAACACCCCGGCCAATTTCTTCCACAGCTCATTCACAGCACAGCTCTAGGAAGTAATGTCAATATTTTCTTTACACAGCTTTCAAAAGTGATTTAAAATGCCATTGCAGCATATTACTCATAGCCTAGGCATTTCTCTAACACAGCTCCTATGAGCTATACAAACGGTGCACTTGGAAGCAATCTTAGTTAGCCTTGCCCTGGATCCTAGGGATTGCACAAGTTCAACAATCTGACATAGGTCACACAGCCAGTAAGCCACAGAGCTGGGACTCCTGAACCCATACACTATACTTTGCCCAGGGCACACCAGTCTCCTCAGCTGCTCAGGAAACTTCCCTCCAATGTCCTACCGAGCTTTGCCTGTATTCTACACTTCTGATCCTCACTTCCATCTCTGCTCTGCATAGCCCTTGCCCATGATACCACAGTTCCAAAGCCTTAATGTTTAGTTACTGAAACATATGGTGGGTTGGCGATTGGTTCTAATAGTCTAGTTCCTTTCTATCTTTCCAAACTTACCATTACTTCACAACCATACTCACATACCACCTTGATTCCTGATGTCTCCAAAGTTCATCCTGAATTCCAAAAATGCTTTGTCTCTCTTTTTGCTGTGTTATACACCTATAACTTCTTCCTGAGTTGACCTTTGATCTGCAGTGCTTAGCTGCTGTCATTCAAGATATCTCTCAAAGCCACCACAACTAAGGGTGGTTACAAAGAATAGGATTTATTTATATACATATATATATATATATATATATATATATATATATACACACACACATATATATACACACATATATATAGGATTTATATGTAGAATATATATAAATGTGTATGTGTGTGTATATATATACATCTATATGTATATATACACAGATGTATATATATAAATAAATCCTATTCTCTCTATATATTCTATATATAGAGAGAGAATATATATAAATCCTATATGTGTGTGTGTGTGTGTGTGTATATATATATATATGTATATATATAAATAAATTCTATTCTTTGTAACCACCCACAGTTGTGGTGGCTTTTATTTATGTGTGTGTGTGTGTGTGTGTGTATCCTATTCTTTGTAAGCAGTTGTTTTATATATATATATATGTGTGTGTGTGTGTGTGTATATGTATATGTATATATACATATATATACATACATATATATGTATACATACATATATATATAAAACATGTATGTAAAACAACTGAGGGTGGATACAAAGAATAGGATTTATATATTTTTTTATATTAAGTGTGTATTATATATATATTTTGTATATAACATATATATATAACAGCATATACATATATATTGCTGCTGAATCATGAATTTGTTTTGAATTAATAAATAGATGAGTAATTCCTTTTGGTTTTCGCTAAGATTTTCCTAATATAAACCAACAAATAACTTTGGGCTTGTTTAAACAACAGATAACTAGGGCATGCCAGAGTCAGTGACTGGCACACAGAAAGTTCTACACAGCTCACAGAACATGGCTATCTAGTATCACTGTATTTACACATAGTTGTTTTATTCAGTTAGGCATTTCACAAACACTTATGAAGTGCTGTCTGTGTACCAGGCACTGTTATTAATGCTATGGCACTACCCTGAACAGTAGACATGTATTTTGCTCACATATAATTCCTACTGTAAAAAGGCATGGAGATCATAAAACCAGATATTATGATACAGCATGAACAGGAGAGGCTAATTTAAAGGGGTAGTCAGGAAAATATGTCTCACAAAGTGGTGTTTGAGCTGAGGTTTGAACTATGGAGAACTACCAAAGCAAAGAGGATTATTATTATTATTATTATTATTATTATTATTCTTTTGAGTAGGTGGAATGGGGTGGGAGGAGGAATTTCAGACAAAAGAAAAGCAAGTCAGAGGTAGAAACAAACGTAAATTTCCTGGAGTAAACGAGGTCAGGATAGGTAGACGACAATGAGCAAAGCCTGTGGGAGTAAACGTGAAGTCAGCCACATCAGAAAGAGGCAGATTCTTCAAGGTCTTGTAGGCTAAGGTAGCAGGTTTAAACCTACGGAGTTTAAAGTGGCAATGATGTGATTTTTTTTTTAAGAATAATAAGAGTACTAGGTCACTCCGTATGTGGGAAATGGATAGGGTGGAAATGAGAGCAGCAGCACAGAAGAGGCTACTGCAGCAGTTTATGAGTGAAAGGAGGGCCTTAATCTGAACAAGCTACATCTTTTAACACAGTATTCATAAAAAACAAACAAACAAAAAAAAAAAAAAACGAGCTTTGCTTTACAACAGTAGAGTTGCTATGGCTGCAGTTGTTTTGTCTATTATTTAAATGTAAGGACACTCTGTATAAGGGCTCTCAAAAAATCTTCATACTCCTCCATCAATATTTTTGAATCTTTTCAAAGAGAAAAAAAAAACAATTGGATTTATTAACTCAACCAGCTTACACTGGTAATTGGCATCAATTCTGCACATAAAAATCAGTGCAGCCCCAGAACCTGGGGCCCCTCCCTGTATGCTGTCATCTCATTGGCCTCAGTATACCTGCTTCGCTGTTTCCATAAAGCAAGAGTTTCAGAAAGGAGAGTCATTATAGCATGTTCTTTGTGCTGGACACTCTGTGAGTGACTCTGAGAAACAGAACAACGAGGAAAATCCTTGGGACAGCTTAGGTTTGCAGTCATTCCTACTTAACAATAATACATTTAAGAGATATTTCTTATTAAATTTTCCTTAAGAAAATTCCCTCTCTCCTGGCAGCAATGACTTATTTCTGAAGTGTCATCAACTTGTCAACATTTTAACTAAATCGGAGTAGAAACTTTTACAGATTTTCACCTAAACATTTCAATTAGCATTCTGGGCTAAATAATGAGGATTAATAATATCAGGACTGAAAGTGATATTCTGTGATGTTCAGAGTTCTCTTTTGCCTACTTACCATATTAACAGCCAGAGGGAGAGCACAATTTGTATTTTTTCATTCACAGAATTCCAGAACAGGACAACAGAAAAAGAAGATCTGGCTAGGGTGTCACATTTGAAACCTGCAATATTACATGTAGACTATACAGAGGGTTCTGAAGAAGACGATAAAGAATTGATCCACAAGTTCAAACCACAATTTGTACCAAAAAAATGCTACCTGCTTGGTGGAAGCTTAGTGGAAGCTTGGTGGAAGCAGGTAGCATTATTTTGGTACAAATTTTGGTTTGAACTTGTGGATCAATTCTTTATCGTCTCCTTCAGAACCCATTAGTTCAATCATTGTGGAAGACAGTGTGACGATTCTTCAAGGATCTAGAAATAGAAATACCATTTGACCCAGCAATCCCATTACTGGGTATATACCCAAAGGATTAAAACTCATTCTATTATAAAAATATATGCACATGTATGTTCATTGTGGCACTGTTTACAATAGCAAAGACTTGGAACCAATCCAAATGCCCATCAATGTCAGACTAGATAAAATGTGGCACATGTACACCGTGGAATACTATGCAGTCATAAAAAAGGATGAGTTCATGTCCTTTGCAGGGACATGTATGAAGCTAGAAACCATCATTCTCAGCAAACTGATACAAGAACAGAAAACTAAACACATGTTCTCACTCATAAGTGGGTGTTGAACAATGAGAACACATGGACACAGGGAGGGGAACATCACACACTGGAGCCTGTTGCAGGGTTGGCAGGCTAGAGGAGGAATAGCAGAGGGTAGGGGGAGTGTTCTCAAAATGCCTAAAAGTCACCTGTGGACTGAGATGCTGGTTTTATGTACTGGGTTAAGAAACTTGGGGGAAGAAAAAGGCAAGATGCCACCATCCCAACAACTCTGCATTCCAGTGCTCCACAGAGAATTCTACTGATCCTTGCTGGCTGATGACATGTTTTAACTAAACTAGTGTTTCAAACAAACACACTGGGTCAATTTTGTTTGTCTACTGCATACAAGAAGGAATAAATACTATCAAGCAGAAAGAAACCGTCCACCAAGCCAAAGACCCAGAGGGGCCCACTCAGCTGCCCAAAATTCTGACTTCCCTCTGCTTCTGCTTGGTACATAGGATAATTAACTTTATAAATACCTGTAATTTTAAAGTCAGTCTAGCTGCCCCAAAAATTAACTTATGCAACCCTGAATATTTTAGAGAATTATTAGTCTCATGATAAAATAGAGTATACTTGCAAAAATCTTGTTTTGAATATATTTCAGTGTGCTGAATTTTATCTCTGCCTGCAAACTGTAGGCATTTATAGTCTGTCCTATATAATTACTCATATTTTCTCTGTTTCTTTCTGTTTATTGGTTTGCTATTTGTTTATTGCTCTGTTATTTATTTTCATCATAAATAGGAGTTCCTTCATGGTAGAGTTAATTCAGTCTCTTCTTTGTATCTCACATACCGCAGGATAGCACACATAGCATGTGGTAAGAGTTTAAGAAGTAATAATGATGGATAGTATATAATCATTTTTCTTTTTCATAGAGTCTGAACTGTGTATGTATGCATATGTATTTATTTAACAAATATATATGTGCATATTTCACAAATATATATGTATTTAACGTTTAATAAACATACATATGTCTGTACAGCACATATTAGTTGAATAAACTTAATCTTAGAAATTGATAAATTTATCACTCATTGTTATTTTCACCATTGCACACTACAGAAAGTAAGTTTCTATACTATGACTGATGCTAGTGTGTTTTTAGTCTATGCATTCCCTCACATATTCCAAGTATACAGCTATCCGAACTTATAGTATAATAACATTTCGGTTTTATTTCTGATTGTAGTATCTCTCTAAACCAATACACATGTAGTTGGATAACATAAAAATAAGCAATATCCTTAAATAATTAATGTCAGAAAGGACAGACACTAACACTAGTATTATGTTAAGCAATGGTGTTTCTGGCTAGAATAATATGACAAAAAAATATAAATATGAAAAATTAAATAACAGAAGGATAAAATAGTATATATAGATGTCATGATGCTATTTCTGGGCACAGAAGAGACAAGAGAAAAATAAAATCAATAGTTCAATATGGTTTCCTGTTATTAAAATTAGATACATACAAGTAATAGATAATTAGAACATAAAAACTGTATCACAATGCACATAGCTATACAAGGCTTGGGGAATAAACCAAGAATTATAGAGTCTAGTAAATATTTTAAAACCTATAAAAAATATACTGAAAGATGCAAAAATGGGTTCCACTACCACCTACTAAACTGCAGAGCCTGAGGTGCCCCTCCTTCCCTGTGTTGGCTCTTGGGCACACTAGCAGTTGCTCTGCTCTTCCTTGGAGTGTTGCTCCAGGGGCCCAAGGACTGCCTCTGGCCCATATCAGGGACAACGTTTGTGCCTCCCATTGAGGGCTCAAGCATGGGCTTGCCAGGCCCAGCCCCACTTGGCTTTGCCCCACCCATACACCTCAGAAGCAGAACACAGGACCAGGACAACTGGGAGTTCCATGGACCAGCCCATTGCCTGGAACACCCAAGTACTCCTCCTGGTTAAAAAAGGTCATGCATAAACATTAGTGCACTACCACAGCTGGCTCTTACCTGCAAGTGACACCCACTGGCCAGGAGGTCAACCTGCACAGCCCGTAACATCTGCTGACACAATTTCACAGCACTCAGGAAGGAGACAAGCTTTGCATGTCCTCTGATGCCACAATTGTTGATGCCACTCCAGGTTCTGAGGAGGCCCTGGTCCCGGAACTCACCCACCTAGCACATTACTACTACAACTGGAATTTGAGAAAGCCACCGTACTAAGGTTAACTGAGCAGGAAGAAAAACCAGTAAGTTTGAAAAACCTGTTTAAGGAAATACTTGATGAATACTTCTCTAGTCTTTCAAAAGACTTAGGCATCCAGATGCAAGAGGCTCTGTGAAATCTAGGAAATAGATTGCAAAAAGAACTTCACCAACATATACTGTCATCACACTTTCTAAAGTCAGTATGAAGGAAAAAATTCTAAAATTAGCAAGAGAAAAGTGTCTAGATACCTCTATTAGTCCATTTTTTCACACTGCTATAAAGAAACACCTGAGAATGAGTAATTCATAAAGGAAAGAGGTTTAATTGACTCATAGCTCTGCATGGCTAGGGAGGCCTCAGGAAACTTATAATCATGGCAGAAGAGGAAGCAGGTACATCTTACATGGTGGCAGGTGAGAGACAGCATGCAAGAGCACAGGAAAACTACTATTTCTAAAACCATCAGATCTCCTGAGAATTCAGTCACTATTACAACAACAGCATGGGGGAAACAACCCGCATAATCCAATCACTTTCCACCAGGTCTCTCCATCACCACCTGGTAATTATAATTCACGATGAGATTTGGATGGGGACACAAAGCCTAACCATATCATCGCCTATAAAGGAAAACCCATCAGGTAACAGTGGATTGATCAACAGAAACTACACAAGCTAGAGGAGACTGAGGTCCTATTTTCAAAGCTTGAACAAAAAAGACTATTACACACAACTCTAATATCCTGCTATAAGCAGCTTGATAAATGAAGGAGATATAAATTATTTACCAGAAAATCAAAGACTGAGGAAATTTGGCCCTACTAGAGGAATCCTACAAAGAATGCTCAAAGGACTTCTACATATAGTAACAAAAGGTTAATATTCACTATCATAAAAATGTACCAAACTATACAACTCACAGGTTTTATAAAACATTTATACTCAGAAAAATAGAAAGAAATTATGTGGAAACATGACAGATCTCCACTAAATGACAAAGACAAGGAGACAGAAATAAAATAGAAAGAAACAAAGAACACACAAAACCACTAGTTGGCAATTAACATTATGACAGGAATAAAACCTCACATATCAATACTAACCTTGAACATAAATGGACTAAATGCTCCATTTAAAAGATATAGATTGATGGAATGAATAAAAAAATGTTGACCAACTATATGCTGCTTAGAAGAAACTCACCTCACTAGTAAAGTAACTTACAAACTGAGGGTAAAAAGATAAAAGATACACGACACAAACAGAAACCAGAAGTAAACAGGAGTGTCTATACTTCTATTCAATAAGAGACACTTTGAATCAAAACCAGTTAAAAAAAAAGAGAGAGAAAAAGTCATTATCTCATGATAAAAGGATCAATTAAACAAGAGAATATGACAATTCTAAATATATATATGGACCTAACACCAAAAAATAAGTAAACAATAGACCTAAATCACACTTTAATTAGACCAAGTAGACCTAACATTTACAGAAGATTCTATCCAACAACCATAGAATATACATTTTTCTTAGGAGCACATTGAAATATTGTCCAATATAGTCCATATATCAGGCCACATACCAAGTCTCAGTAAATTTTTAAAAATTGAAATTATACCAAGTAATTTCTCATACAACAGTGGAATAAAACCAGAAATCAATACCAAGAGAAACTTTGAGAACTATACAAATACAAAGAAATTAAACAACATACTCCTGGACAATCAATGAGTCAATGACAAAAGATGAAAATTTAAAATTTTTTGAAACAAATGAAAATAATGACACAACATACTAAAACCTCTGGGACACAGCAAAATAGGTGCTAAGACGAAAGTTATAGCATTAAATGCCTATGTCAAAAAATGGAAAGATCACAAAATAACAACTAAACATTACTCCTCAAGGAACTAGAAAAACAAGAGTAAATGAAATCCATAGCTAGCAGAAAAAAATAAATAACAAAGAGCAGAACTAAATAAAATCAAGAGCAAAAATACAATAAAATGAATTAATGAAATTAAAATTTAGTTCTTTGAAAAGATGAAAAAAGAAAAAGAATAACTAGCGAGACTAACCCAGAAGAGGAGAAAGAAAAGCTAAATAAACATAATCAGAAATCGAAAAGGAGACACGACAACTGACGCCTGAGAAATATAAAAGATCATCAGAGACTACTGTGAACGACTCTATCTCATAAGCTTAAAATCTAGAGGTAATGAACAAATTCTTGGAAAATACAATCTCGCAAGATTGAACCAGAAAGAAATAAAAATCCTCAACAGACTAATAATGAGTAGTGGATTAAAGCAATAAAAAAATCTCCCAACAAAAGAAAGCCCCAAATCAGGTAGAATCACAGACAAATTCTATCAGATACACAAAGAAGAACCGGTACCAATAGTCCTGAAACCATTACAAAAAATTGAAGAGAAGGGAATCCTTCCGAATTCGCTCTCTGAAGTGAGTATCATTCTGATACCAAAGCCAAACAAAGAGAACTACAGACCAACATCTCTGATGAACATAGATGTAAAAATTCTGAACAAAATAGCAGCAAACTAAATCCAACAGCACATCAAAAAAGTAAAATGTTACACAGCATGGCAAACTGTTTTTCAGTCTAGGGAGGCAAGGATGGTTCTGCATACACAATAAATAAATGTGATTCATCACAAAAACAAAAAAACAAAAACCATGTGATCATCTCAATAGATAGAGAAAAAGCATTTGACAAAATTTAATATCTTTTCATGATAAAAACTCTCGACAAACCAGGCATAAAGGGAACGTAACTTTAAATAATAAAGGCCATATATGACAAAACCACAGCCAACATCATTTTCCCTGAAAGAGGTAAAGTTGAAAGGATTCCTTCTAAAAACTGGACAACTTTCACCATTCCTATTCAAATAATACTGGAAATTTCTAGCCAGAGCAATCAGTCAAATGAAAAATAAATAAATAAAAGGCATCCAAATTAGAAAAGAGAAAGTCAAATTATCTCTGTTGGCTGATGATATAATCTTATTCCTAGAAAACCCCAAAGACTCCTCCAAAATTCTCTTAAATTTGATAAATTCAGCAAAATTTCAAGATATAAAATTAATTTACAAAAGATAATGTATTTATACACTAATAACAATCAAGCTGAGAATCAAATCAAAAATTCAATCCCAATTACAAGAGCTACAAAAAAATTCTAAGGTTTCTATTTAACCAGGGAATTGGAAGATCTTTAAAACACACTAATGAAAAAAATTGCAGATGACACAAAGAAAGGGAAAAATACCCCATGCTCATAAATTAGAAGAAACAATATTAGTAAAAATGACTACACTGTCCAAGGCAATCTATAATTTTAAAGTAATCTCTATCAAAACATCAGCATCATTCTTCAAAGTATTAGAGAAAACAATCCTAAAAATTCACATAGAACCAAAAAAAAAAAAAAAGAAAGAAAAGAAAAGCCGGAATAGCCACAGCAATTCTAAACAAAAGAACAAAGCATACGGTATCACATTAGCTGTCCTCAAATTGTACAAGGGTAGCCAAAACAGCGTTGTACTGGTATAAAAACAGACATACATCAATGTGACACAATAGAAAACTCCAAAATAAACGCACATATCTACAACCAATTGATCTCTGACAAAATTGGCAATCTATATTAGATTGGTGCAAAAGTAAGTGTAGATTTTGCCATTAATGGGGAAATGACACCTTTTTAAAAAATAATGCTGGGAAAGGTGGATTGCTAGATGCAGAAAAATAAAACTAAACCTCTATCTTTCACCATACACAAAAAAATCAACTCAACATAAACTAAAGACTTAAATATAAAACCAGAAACCATAAAAATACTAGAACACCTAAGGAAAATGCTTCTGGACAGTAGTGTGGGCAAAGAATTCATGAGTGATACCTCAAAAGCACAAACAACAGAAAAATTGACAAATGGGACTTACCTGAATTTAAAAGCTACTACACAGCAAAGGACATAATCAACAGAGTGAAGAGACAACCTGCAGAATGAGAGACAATATTCACAAACTAAACATCTGACGGGGAACTAATACCCAGAATTTACAAGGAACTCAACAAAAACAAAGTCACAAAGAATCCCATTAAAAAGTGGGAAAATAGCATTAACGGATTTTTTTTTTTTTTCAAAAGAAGACATACCTATGGCCCATAAGCATTTTAAAAAATACTCAACACCACTAAGCATCAGAGAAATCCAAATTAAACCACAATGGGATGTTATCTTACACCAGTCAGAATGGCTACTATTAAAAAGTCAAACAATAACAGGTGTTAGCAAGAGTGCTTATACACTGTTGGTGGGAGTGTACATTAGTACGACCTCTGTAAAATGGTATGGAGATTTCTCAAAGAACTAAAAAGTACCGTTTGACTCAGCAAACCCACTACTGCTTATCTACCCAAAAGAAAAGAAATCATTATATCAAAAAGATACAGAATCAACCTAAGTGTCCATCAATGGATAAATGAATAAAGAAAATGTGATATACCTACATATATGCAAATGCACACACATATACACATATATATGTACACATACATACAGAATGAAATAGTATGCAGCTGTAAAAAAGAATGAAATCATGTCTTTTGCAACAACATGGATGAAACTAGAGGACATTATCTTAAGTAAAACAACTCAGACACAGAAAATAAAATTCTCACTTATGAGTGGAAGCTAAATAATGTGTACATATAGACATAGAGTGTGGAATAATAGACACTACAGACTCAGAAGCGTGGGAGAGGAGGGGGAAGAGGGATGATAAATTACACGACAGATACAATGTATATTATTTGAGTGATGGTCACATTAAAAGCCCAGACTTCACCGCTATCCAATATGTCCATGTAACAAAACTTCTCTTATACTCTAAAAATTACACAAATAAAAATAAATAAATAAAATGCTCTACATGGCAGTAAAAACTACCATAAAGATATGCTATGTAACTTTCAGTTACTGTCTTATATATAGAAAGTTAGACTAATTACCTTTCAAGTACTGTATATGAAAGAGGATGTGAATTAAAGAGTTTAATTAAAAATGAAAAGCCATTAAAAAACTAAAAGAAAACGTTGGTAAATATGTACCTAATCTTAGCTTGGGAATGACTAAGATAGAAAGTCATGTAAAGTGAAAATTTACACATACTAATAATTGTGATGGCATAAATTTTAAAGTGCCATCATAAAAATCATAAACAATACTGACAGAAGTCAAAGTAGGAAAATTTTCTAAAAATGTGGCAAATAAAACTTACTATCATCAATAGATAATGTTAATCATCCTAACAAGAAACTAATAATGGCCATGCATAGGGAATTTACAAACAAAGAAGCATGAATAGTAAATTGGCGTATTAGAAGTATTCAATCCCAACAGTACACAAAAATATAAATTAAAATAAGATACAATTTGATTTATTCAAAAGCCTTTCATTAAGCACTTGGCATGTGTCTGGAAATTTTTAGGTCAGTGGTTTTCCAAGTGTGGGCCCTATACCAACAGCATTAGTACTACCTAGGAGATTGATAGAAATGAAAAGTATTGGGCCCCACAGAATAATTTTGAGTAAGAAACTCTGGTAGTAGGGTCCAGCAATGTATGATTTAATAAGCCTTCCAGGTGATTCTGTTGTCCGCACTAAAATAAGAGAAACTTTGAGTTTGGTGAACAAAACAAAGATCTTTTTAGAAGCTTTATTCTAGGGCGAGAGGTAAGACAGGCAAGAAACAAAAATTAAAATGAGTTAATGATATATTTTGATCAGAGCAATAAAAAATATAGCAGGATAGAGAGAATCGGAGTAGAAGGCAAGAACCAAGCTATAATTTAAGACAGAGTGTTCAGGGGTGATGTCACTGAGAAAGAATATTTTGAACCAATGGGTGGAGAAAGATGAGACTTAGCCACATAGTTACCTGGAAAGAAGAGCACTTGAGACAGAGGAACAAGCAATGCAGGAGCTTGAGCACTTGAGGAATCATAAAGAAAATCAAAGAGAAGATAAAGAGCAGAGTTAGAAAGGGGAAGATAATTGAAGATGACATCAGAAAGGTTATAGTTCAGGGGCAAAACTGTGTAGAGGCTTGAAAAGATTTTGACTTTACCCTCAACAAAATGGGGCACAGAGAGTTGTGGCATTACCTGTCTTGCATTTTTTAAAATCCCTCTGTTTGCTACATTGAAAATGACTACGGTGCTGTTAAGGAAGAGGAAATGCCAGGAAGCCAGCCATGGGCTGTTGGAGTAATCCAGAAGAGAATTTCTCATGGCTTAGATCTGGGTAATCACAATGTGGTGATGACTAGAGGTCAATATAAGAAAATGATGAGAGAGAACAGTGACTGTGAGGTTTTGAGCATGGCGAATTGAAAAGACAGCGTTGCCATTAATTGAGGTTGAAAGGCTATAGATCAAATAGGTATTTGAAGATGGATTAGAAATCAGTTGACATGTAGGGTTTGAGATGTTTACTAGACACTGAAGAGATGTGTAATAGAATGATGGAATGTACAAAAACGGAGTCTGAACTTCCATGCTTGGGAGGCGTCAGTATGTAAATGGTTCTTAAACTTCCAAGAAGGAATGAGATCACCAAGGCAATGAGTGTAGTTACAGAAAAGTATAAACAATTGAGACTTAGGGGCCTTCAACAACAGAAGATTAGGTAGAATAAGGTTATGTTCAGGTTTTGTTTACAGGAGAGAAATCACTCTAAAATACAGGTATTGATTGACTTACGACCTATGCAACTTACAACCATTCGACTTTACGACCACAATCGCTAGCCACGACTGCTCCGCATCTGGCAGCGCAAATGTTGCCCAGCTGGGCGTACGACAGTGCGGACCAGCTTCCGGCAGCACTACCATCTCCGCGTGCACCATTTCAAGTGTACATAGAGCCTACTCAACTTACGACCAAATCATGTTACGACCCTTCCACGGTCCCAACCATGGTCGTAAGTCGAGCACTAGCTGTAGTGGTAGCCTCCAAGCACAGCACCAGTCAGTTACTCCAAAATTACAAAACAGAAAGGCTCACAACCATATGAAGATGTTCAAAGCTCATGCTTTACTGAATCCATTAAAACATACAATGGAAAGCAAGAAAAAAAGTCTGTTAACAATCAGGACATAGGGCAAATGTGCTGGCAAGACCACAGTAACCAAATCTTGCATTATATAATATTTATTTTTCCTTTCTCCCTGACACATCAGCCTTCTGCAGATAGTGCAGATATAAGAACCAAAGCTAAATGTGGGTAAGAGGCTGCTACAGTCTGCATGTTTGTGTCCCCCCAAAATTCATATATTAAAACTCTAACCCTCAAGGAGATGTTATTAGGAGGTGAAGCCTTTGGGAGGTGACTAGGTCATAAGGGCAGAGCCCTCATGAATGAGATTAGTGTCCTTATAAAAGAGCCACTAATGACCTTTCACCCCTTTTACCGTGTGAGGACATAGTGAGAAGGCACCATCAATGAACCAGAAAGCGGGCCCTCACCAGATACTGAGTCTGCTAGTGCCTTGATCTTGGACTGCTAAGCCTTCAGAACTGTAAGAAATAAATTTCTGAGGATTATAACCACACAGCTCATGGTATTTTGTTGTAACAACATGAACTGACTAAGATAGGAGCTCAGCAGATGGAAGACGCCTGGAGCAAATACACATTTGCTCTGTTGGAAAGCTTTAGTGTACAGAATTGTACACTACGTGTGTAGGTAGCCTGTTCAAGGAATTTTGCTATAAAGGGGAACAAAAAAAATAAGATGTTAACTGGTGGAAAAAATGATGTAAGGAGATTTTATTAAATTGGTAATATTATAGAGAATAGCACATTCCTTTAGGAATGATCCAGTAGAGACAGGAAATTTTATGATACAGGAGAAAGGGGGAGAATTGTTGGGGACATGTCTTTGAGTAGGTAAGATAGAATTGATATGCACAAAAACGTAAAGGATAGAATTTACAAAACAATTCAGATCGTTTACCTTACTAAAAGAAGGTAATGAGTGGTACAGAAAGGCTGTGGGATATCTCTTTTGATTATTCAGTTTTCTGAGGAAAACAGGAAGCAACATAATCATCTGGGATGGGATAAAATTTCGAGTTTTGAGGAGGGAGGAAGTGTGTAATGATGAACAGGAGTGCAAAGAGGACTGGACCCAGGCATGAGCATTGACCTATGTGGTCGCTGGGAAAAGCAGCAGAGTTGCGTTTTTCGTTTTTTGTTTTCCCAGCCTCATTTATCTGTACAGGTACAGAGGACTAACAGGGCAACAGCTGGATTTTGCCAGCATTGTAGTTTTGTCAGATGAGTACAATAAAGCAAGAGAAGGACAAGGGAGTCAAAGCTGTTTGTAAAGGAATGGTTATAATGACTGACCATAAAATGTATTTGAAATTTACATGGAAGGGAGAACATTGAGAGAGGTCCAAGTAAATAACCACATGCTATTGGAAGCACTTTAACTACTTTTATATGAGAGTACTTGAAAGTAAATATTTACTCATTTTCTTTCCAAAATAAAATATGTTATTCCTGTATTATGGCCTTCACATAATCCATTTTGAAATGCTAATCTTGGTTTGTGATTATGATATGCGTTTATTTCCAATGAAATCCCATACAAAAGAAGCAACAGAAAAAGAAGCAAACATGCTAATATTACATTAGAAGACTGTTTGTTTTTAAAATGGCCTTTACCCAACTGCATGAAGGCAGATGTTTTTCATCTTTTCATTTTGAGTTAAATAGTATTATCAATATTTGCCCCTAAAAGTAACTCAAATCTCTGTACATACATTCATTTTCCATGCTTTTGATCTTATTGGTTCCCACAAAGTGGGTAACAGATGTTTCAATAACTTTTCTTAATTACATACTCATAACAGATCCCAGAAACACTGACCAATCACACAAATACACCTCCTAGTGTCGAATCTTATTCATTTTCATAGTTATCACAACCATAGACTTGGTTCCACATAACGTGGCTGCAGATCACACATACCTACCAGTGGGGTAAAAGCAGCTTATCTCCCCAAGGGGATATTTGAAATTAATGGGGCAATATTCATGTGCCAAGTTATTAACAGAATTACCTTATCATTGGACTTAAAAAACATTAATACATTATATTTCAGAAAGTTATGATCTTCATGTCAGATAGGTAGACAGATAAATGAGAGCTTCTTGCCTTCTGAAGCTACAAGTTAAACCTTTTGAAGTTCTTATGTTGGCTTTTCTATCTCTAGACAATCCCTCATGCCCATGTGTTTATGGCACAAATCTATCTGCATGTAATGTCTCCCTCTGTTCCATTATGAAATTGCTTATATTCTCTCACAATGCCTGCATGCAGGAGGGATCTTTGTGAACTGGACCGTAACAGAAATGAACATTCATGCTGAGTCCATGCTGCAGAAAAAGAAAATAAATCCTTAAATAATCCATGTTTAAAAGAAAACAATTAACTTATCTCTAGGTTGCATTTTACCTTTCTTAACCTGGAAAATCTTAATGAAATTGAAAATAATGTTTTGGTCCTGGGGCCTGTTAATGTTTGGTCCTGGGAAATCGAAGGCATTTGTGTGTTTGTTAGTTCTTTATTAATTATATATGCTATCTAGTTTCCACATGTTACCTGGACTTAACGTGCCCCAAATAAATAAATATAATATGTTATAAAGCCAACTCAGGTTTTTGGTTTTTTTTTTTCAACTGACCTTTCTTTTTTTGCCTAAGGGAAGATGGGTCCTTCATGATAAGGCTGAGACATGAGAAAAAGTGCATTTAGCAAAACAAGCACCGTAATGAACATTCACAACACTGCTTTTATGCTGCCGATCAGGTTGTATGCTAATTTCAAGTGTAAAATGTAGGTTTGGGATTTATGCCTTGTATAAAACATAATCAAGTTTCATTATTTCTGTGAGTCATAGCATTTTAATCTTTTCTAATTAGATATAATTACTATTCTTTCTCACAGCAGGATAGCATGGAAGCCTAAAAAAATTGAGGTGCCACATATGTAAGGGGGAGAACTACAAAAGGGAAAAATACAAGCCTCATTAGTAAATAAGAGAGTTTTTATTCTCAGGTGACACTGGAGCCATTCCCTCAGTAGGAAAAATGGACACTGAGACAAAGCATAGTAGGTAATTACTATCTTTTTATAGCATTCTTTTGTAACAACTGGATCAAGGTCCAAGGACAGAAACACTTTCCATGTGGAGAGCGGAATTTTAATGTCAGAGTTTATGCATTTTAATTGCTGCAATTTAGTTGATGAGAATAAATTGTCATTTTAAATATTATTATGATTAATATACTTTCTCCCCAAGTGTCTTCCATTCCTTCTATCTTTATCTTCTGTTAAACTAAAACCAGAATTTTACATAGAAATCAAATAAGATGTCTTCCAGGTCTGAAAGGATCAGAAATGTTATGGGTCTCGTTGCAATGTTAAGAGCTGCACCCATAAATTGCCATCACAGAAGCAAAACTTTCCAGATAACCTTATTCTCCATTTAGGAAAATTTTTTACCAAAATAATTTATCCATGTAAAGAAACCTTTTATACATTTTTTACATGTAAGTTCTTCAGTGAACACTTTTTTTTCATGTGGATTCTGCAAAATTGGTTGTTCAATGAACAACTGGTGAAATCAGATTCAAACAACCCAAACTTAATTTATTTTACATTTATACAGTCTACTTGTCATACAAACCATCAAGCCATACACTTCTTTGGGAGACAAAAATTTGTTTTGAAACCTAGATTAACTACTGTCTACATTGTTTAAACTAACTGGTCAACTGTTTATTTCAATTCTCTTCTTCACCTTATATTGTGCAGAAAGCAAAAAAAAAAGAAGTTGATAAACCAAACTAGTGAGTTTTACTAATAAAATAATAAAGATTTGCCTTTTTAATGCTGAGTTTTAATCTGTAAAACATGAAATTGGAAATTTTATACAAATATATTATACAACCTAAGGGAACCCTCCAGGTCATTATTCTATTTGCAAATTTATGGCTGCCAAACTCAGATAAATCCTGGACAGGCAACATAGATTACCAAAGTTTTCTTAATTGGTAATTCGTAACTTCCAGCTGCTCTGAACAAAACCTATCACCAATTGAGATGCTGACATTTTTCTGCCTCATTAAAATCTTCTACAATAGTCTGTGTGAATATATTGTTTAACCATTATTTCTGAACGTATCCATGGAGGTGATAAATGATTAGAATACCAGTACAATTCATGGTGTACAAAGCAAGCCTGTTTACACTGTACTCGCCTATATATTTGGACGACATTGTACTCAATATCATGGTGGGCAGGAGCAGAGTTTTGTCCCATGGAGCACATTACAGTTTTTGCCTTAAAATGTATTTTTGATATGGCTTTGATTTTCCATGAATTCACTGTTATGTTCATGAGTATGTATTTATAATTACAAATGCATTTTAAGGATGTTCTATAACAAAGTTAAGAGATCTTCTAAATTCCCTTGATTAAATTTAACCCAGTTAGTTATAACTTACTTTAATGGGATAAAAAAAAATTACCATAAAGATCCCTGATTGTATCTTTTGTAAGAAATAGCTGAGAGTCATTTTATAAAGAATGATTTAATAAGATATATGGTTCTCAACTATCTGAGACTATTGTATAGACTTACACAGGAGGCATATCTCCCTACTAAGTCATTTCTAGATTTTTGGCCCATGCCATGAATTTGAACAGAGAATTTCTAACAAAGAAATTATAATTAATAACTCCCTCTTAGGCAACCGAATATATTTTTGCTATTAATATAAATTTTCATCAAATATCAAAATTAATAAAATCAACATAAGTGACTCATATTTTGTACAGAAGTGCTTGCATTCAGTTGCCATAAACCCACAGCTCATGGCATGACACATAAAATACAAGGGTAAAATATGTACAAAATATTTAAGATTTGTACATGATAGTGTTGTGGTTATTTTCCTGAGTAAAAATGTTTAATTTGTATAATTTCATGCAACAAACTGAATAACATATTTCATATTTAGCAGTGTGTTAAAGGCGGCTGTAAACATTCCCAATAGTCTTGGGGAATATACTACACTTACTTCCATTCTCATTTTTTAATAGCAGTAATACCCACAGTAATTTTTATGGTCACTTAGGTTTTTCCATATGTTTAGGGGCTCTTTGTTCAATTACTTTTGTGAGGATTTAAGATCATAATGTATAACTCTGAAGACTCTGGAAACACAGGACATAATAAAAGAAACTAAAAAATACTAAAAAGAGCATCAATAAAATGAAGAATTTACATCAACTAATGGGCAAAATAGCCAGCTAATATTAAATGGCAGTATTAAACTCACATATGTCATTATTAATTCTAAATTTAAATCGACTAAATCCCCCAATCCAAAGACAGACAGCCAATTTGAATAAAAAACCACAACCCATCAGTATGCTGCATCCAGATCCATCTCACATTTAAGGACACACAAAGACTCGAAACAAGGGATGGAGAAAGATTTACCAACCAACCAGAGAGCTAAAATAAATAAATAAAAAGCAGAAGTTACAATTTTTGCCTCTGATAAAATAGTCGTTAAAGCAACAAAGATCAAAAGAAGCAAAGAAGGACATTATATAATGATAAAAGGATCAATGCAACAACAAGAAGAGCTAAAGATCCTAAATATGTACGCACCCAATACAGGAATACCCAGACATACAAGACTAATAAAGAGACTTAGACTCCCACACAGTAATAGTGGGAGACTTCAACATTAATATTAGACAGATCAAAGACAGAAAATTAACGATATCCAGGACTTGAACTCAGATCTGGAACAAGCAAACGTAATTAACATTTATAGAACTCTCCACATTAAATACACAAAATATACACTCTTATCAGTACCACATCATATCAACTTAGAAGTTTAAATGAAATGTTGGTTGGCTCCTTGTTTGTTATTCTCTTCCCTCATTTTCTTTTATGTCTCCATTATAGGACAATTATAGGCATACCCATATTTAGATTGCATTCTAGCCCGAGCAATAAAGCAATACCCCCATCCTCTCTCCCTCTTCCTCTTCCTCTTTCTTCTTCTTCTTTAAAAAAAAAAAGAAAAAGAAAAAAGAAACTAGCATTCACATTTCACTTGCCAAATTCAAGGTGTCCCTCCTTAAGTTTTGTTCTGCTAGTAAAGTTAAATAAGCAACAATGGCTTAACTCTCCCCTCAGTATCTTCTCCAAGGTTACCAAAACATTGCAATTTTCTTAGAAGAGCCTAATATTATAATTATTATAATTATTACAATAGCTATTATAATATTTTAGAAATTATTTGCAAAAACTGTTAGATAAAATAAATCTACTCCAAACAGAAGAATATTTGTTTTTTATTCCACGTTAATACAACTAGCATATTGTGGCTCCATATGGACATACTCAGATATTTTTTAATGAGGTTAATTTTATATGTGGCTCTAGAAAACCAGTGTTCATAATTTTTGGTTCTAGATTATTTCTCACCCTTTTTTTTTTAATCTATGTTCTAGGATTTAAGCCATGACTATCAAACTCGGTGCCTGGTAGCTATATTCTGCTACCTTGCTGTTTAATCTACAAATGATCCTCCTTATTTCCTTCTGGTAATCTACATTGCAATGCATTGGAATGTAGCGCATATTAAACTAAATAGTAGAATAGATTGCTTCAAGAAGTCAGATCCTGAGCAATGCTAAAAGCAGAGAGTCTAGGTATTCCTAATAATGAAGCTCTCTCACTGGGCATCCCTTGTTATAAACCTGAAAAGTCCAACCCAACTCAGAAGCCTACCAGCTTCAGGGGAATTTTACAGTGTATTCAGGTAGCTATGTTCTGGAAGGATCACCTCAATCTATTAAAGTCTTATCTGGCACCCTAAAAATTTATAGTTTGGTTGAGGTGTAATTGACATATTAAAAAACGATACCTATTGAAAGACTACAATTTGATTACTTTTGACGTGTACATACTCATGAAAGTATCAATACAATCAAGATGACAAATGTATCTATCACCTCCAATGTTCCTTTGTTCCTTTGATTATCCATCTCTCCACACTTCTATGACCCCCTTGTTTTTCCACGCAACTACTCATCTGCTTTATGTCCTATAGACTGGTTTTCATTCTCTAAAATTTTATCTAAGTGGAATCATACACTATTTACATATTTTTGAAAGGAAGCAGCACCTGATTTTGTCCATGCAGTATATAATTTTGAGATTCATCCATGGTGTTGTGTGTTTCGGAATTTCATTTTTATCATCGATTAGTTTCCCATTGCATAGAGCATTTATCCCTTCACCACCTGATGAATATTCAAATCATCTCCAGTTTTGAGCTGTTATAAATGAAGCTGTTATACTTATGTTCATCTTTATATAGATAAATCTTTCATTTCTCTTGGATAAATGCTTAGGAGAATGGGTCATTTGCTTAAGTGTATGTTATGCTTTTGAAGAAACTGGAAAACTTTTTCAAACGGCTTACCATATCACAGTTCCACCAGAAATGTGCTCCTGCCAACACTTGAAATAATTCTTTTTAATATTAATGATGCTAGAGGGTATGTATGAGTAGCTACTTGTGATTTTAATTTACATTTCCATTAAGTACTATTGATATTGAGCAACTCTGAAAGCGAGCAACTCTGAAAGCACTAATCTAATATCCATATATCTTCTTTGGTAAAGTGTTCAAATCTTTCAGCCATTTGAAAATTGGATTTTTGTCTTATTGAGTTGTAAGAGTTCTTAATGTAGTCTAGATACAAGTCCTTGGTCAGATATATGTCTTGAAAATAGTTTTCACAGTCATAACTTGCCTTTTCATTTCTGTAACAACGTCTTTTGAAAAACAAAGAATTTAATTTCAATGAAGTAGATTTTATTAATTTTTTCCAATAGTTCATGCATTTGGTGTCCAGCTTCATAAATCTTGACAAACTCACTTAACACCCCACAACGGGCCTTCATGTGTGATGTTCCCCTCCCTGTGTCCATGTTTTCTCATTGTTCAACATCCACTTCCAAGAACATGTGGTGGACAAACCCATTTAATTAAAGTGAACCTACTTCATAAACAGTAAAAGAGCCGTAGCACACTACCATTTTTCCTCTTCCAGACTTTGTCCTATTGTAGTCATCCATTTACTTCTACATGGATTATAAACTCCACAACTCATTATTAACTATTATTACAACTCTTGTTAATCTGAAATACTCTATTTTAAAGAGATCTTAAATAACAGAAAACACAGAGAAGTCTTTTATCTACCCACTTTATCACTTCCAGTGGTTTTCCTCCCTTTATGTATATACACTCACTCACATGTTATGTCTAGCAGCATTTTCCTTCTGCCTGAAGACCTCCTTTATCATTTCTTGAAGTACAAGTTGCTACTGATGAATTTTTCAGCTTTTGTATTTCTGAAGGAGTCTTCATTTTATCTTTCTTTTTGAAAGATATATTCTCTCGATATAGACTTCTACAAGATAGGGTTTTGTTTCTTTCAATGCTTTAAAGATGTTACCTCACTTTTTTCTGGCTTTCATTACTGCTAAGAAAAATTCTGCTTTTATTCTTATCTTGTGCCTTTGTAAATAATATATCTTTATTTTTTGAGTGCTTCAAGATTTTCTCATCACTGGTTAGAAGCAATTTTATTAGAATTTTCATGGTTTAGTTTTTATGTTTTGTTGAATTTCTTGGACCTCTGAGTCGATCACTTTTATCAAATTTGGGGAAAAAATTTGGTCATGATTTTTCTTTCTTTCTTTTTTTTTTTTTTTTTTTGAGATGGAGTTTCACTCTTGTTACCCAGGCTGGAGTGCAATGGCACGATCTCGGCTCACCACAACCTCCGCCTCCTAGGTTCAGGCAATTCTCCTGCCTCAGCCTCCTGAGTAGCTGGGATTACAGGCACACGCTACTATGCCCACCTAATTTAGTCATGATTTTTAAAATTAGTAAACTTCAATTTTTTGGATAACCTTTAGGTCCACAGAAAATTGAGCAATTGAGCAGAAAATGCAGAGAATTTCCATACATCTCTTGTTACCCCCACAATACATACAACCTTTCTGACTATAGACATGGACATCCCTCGTCACAGTGGCACATTTGCTACAATCAATAAATCTCACCTTTATCACACAAAGTTCATGGTTTCCATCAGGGTTCACTTTTGGTGGAGTACATTCTATAGGTTTTTACAAAAGTATAATGGCATGTATGCACCAAAGTAGTATCATACACAGTATTTCGACTACCCTAAAAACCTTTCTGCTACACCTATGCATTCCTTCCTGTCCCCTAACTCCTGGCAACCACTAATCTTTTTTTACTGCCTTGCTAGTTTTGCCTTTCCAAGAATGGCGTATACTTGAAATCATACAGTATGGTTGGAATATTGGAATCATACAGTCTTTCAATATTGGCTTCTTTAACTTACTGATATAGATTTAAGTTTCCTCCATATCTTTTCATGGCATGGTATGTCATTTTCTTAGTGCTAAATACTACTCAGTTACCTATGTACTATCCCTTATCCGTCCACTCAGCTACTGAAAGATATCTTGGTTTCCTCCAACTTTTGGCAATTATGAATAAAGCTGCTATAAACATTCATGTACAGATTTAGTATGGAAATCAGTTTTTAATTTATTTGGGTAAATGATGAATGTGACTGCTGTATTATATAGTAAAGGTATGTTTAGTTTTTAAGCAACAGCCCATCTGCTATTCAAGATGTCTATACCATTTGCATTTCCATCAGCAATTAATAAGAGTTTCTGTTGTTCCTCACCAGCATTTGGTGCTGTCATTTGCTAGATTTTGGTTATTCTAATAGGTGTGTAGTGGTATCTTATTGTTGGTAACACATTTTTGTTTTAATTTGCATTTCCCTAATGATATATGATGTTAAGCATCTTTGCATATGCTTATTTTCCATTTGCATATTTTCTGCGGTGAGGTGTCAATTAAGGTCTTTGGCCCATTTTTTAATTGGATTGTTTTCTTGTTAAGTTTTAAGAGTTCTTTGTGTATTTTTTATATAGTCCTTTATCAGATATGTCTTTTGCAACTATTTCCTCCAAGCTTTTGGCTTGTCTCAGTCTCTTGAGCTATTATTTTTCAAATAATTTCTTTGTACTTTTCTGTTTGAGGAACTCTCGCCACACATACATGAGAAAATGTGAAGTTGTCTCAGCTCACTAATGTGATTTTTTTTGTCTTTTTCCCTCTATGTTTGTTTGGATAGTATTAGTTATAATGTCCTCATATCTAGTAATTATTCTTTTATACCATCTAATCTTCAGATAATCTGCTATTAATTCCATTTATATTTATTTCTGATATGTAGTTTTTAATCTCTACCTTAAAATAGCATCTGTTTTATATCTTTCACATATCTTCTCAGTATGTTCATTCTCTTTTACCTTCTTGAATATGTAGAATTTATTTCTAGTAACTCTTAATTTCTGTGTCAATTAATTTTACCATTTTTGTCATTTCTCTATTTTTTCTCATTGTTTCTTGTGTGATTTTTGGCTGAAATGCCAGACACTCAATTTTACCTTATTGAGTATTGGACTTTTTGTATTCCTTTAAACATTTTTGACCTTTTTTCTGGAATGCAGTTAAGTTACTGAGAAACAGTTTAATTCCTCCAAGGCTTTAAGTTTTGTTTAATGAGATCAAAGTGGGTTTTATTCTAAACAACTTTGTCAACTACCAAGGGCCATTCTGAATACTTTACTGTATGGCCTGTGCATTGCAAAATCTCTCCTTTCTGTTTCTAAGAATATGAACTAGTCACGGCCTTGTGTAAGCCTTGTAGATTGTTCTGCCTGTCTTTCTAGTAGTTCTTTCCCTGACCTCAAGTAGTTTCCTCAGAAGCATGCATTGATTAGCATCAGCTGAAGACTCAAGGAAAATTCTCTCTCTTTGGAAAATTAGTTTATTTTTTGTGCTATTATATGTGAAGTTCCTCCCTGTGTAGTATTCTGCCCCAAAACTTGCCACCACCTAAGTCTCATCGAATCTGGCAGTCTGCCTCTCCAACTCACAGAAACTGCTATATTTCACCTGCCTTCCCTCTTTCTGCACAGTGACATGAAGACTTTCTCCAGTGGCAAAATGAGAGTCATTTGTACCTGCATTGTTTGTTTTGCCTCTCTCAGGAATCAATACCCTGCTGTGCCTGGTGTCCTATCTCTACAACTCATTGTTAGACATATTTTGTCTGGATTTTTAGTTAAGGTAAATGGGCAAATCCCATCTCTGTCACTCCACTAGGGTCAGAAGCAAAATGCTCTCACATTTTTTTTAATGTGAAAAAACTTTAGTATTTATCCCCCATTACACAACTTCACAAAGATTGAACCTCACAGAGGTTGAAAGCTCCTTGGACTTAGAGGGTCCTGTGAGGGCCAAAGAGGCCAGTGTGCAGCTGCCCAAACACAAAAGACCTTCACCTGAAGCAGCCACTTCAAAGTGATGCTCATCTACGTTTATTTGCCCAATAGGCCTAGAGGACATTCAGCTGTTTGTTGATGCCTTTCTACCTTCCTAAGGGAAATAAATCTATACAGAGTTTCTGGGATTGGGCTTAGAAGCAGCAGTGCCTTGGGAGTGCAAATGCAGCAGAGCATGCTGTTCCCAAGCTAGGGCAGCATTGAGATGTACTCCTAAACCATGGTTTCTTGTGTGAGTGGCTTCGCATTCCCTCAACTGAGCCTCAATATCAATCTTGCTTTTCCAGCTTCAGCAGGCACTCACTCGCCTCCTTTTCCTGTCAGTGCAAAGAAATATTAGGTCTTGCTTGCTGGGATCATGTGGTTGCAGCACACCTGGTAGTTAAAAGAAGCAGGACTGGAGATCTGTTTGCCTCTTTATCTTGCAGAAAACTTAGGGCTGATGTGGTCATAGCACATGTAGACTTATTCCTTTCATTAGCATCACATTTATCTAGCAAACACTATTAAAATAATGCATGGTGATTGTCAAAAATTCAAATAACGTAAAGTTGAATGTTAAAAGCATCTTCAGACAGATGAACATTGTTCAAATATCATTTCATAGGATTCCTGTCTTATACAGGAATATCTAGCATTTTACACAGTATGTGTGTGTACATGCAGACGTATATTACCAAACTTTTCTTTTTTATTCAACCTTGTTTTGTGACCATTTAAATAATGGCCTAACATTAATTGATGGGCATAGCAAATTATATACAGCCATTCATCAACAGGCAAATAATTTGGCTATTGAAAGTTCTGGGGCCTCATCAGATTATCCATCTTTATATATAAACTTTATGTGATTCCTTATTTTCATAGGGTAGATTTATCTGAGCACAAAAATTTGATCATGTGCATTTGATATATATTGACAAATTCATATTGATAGAGGTACCAAATTATCCATTAGCATTTATGCACAGTTTATCATATTCCTTCCAGAATTTTAAATATATAATTTTAATTCTATCAATTTAATTGGTTAAAGTTGTGATTTATCACTATTTAACATGAATTTCTTTACCTACTATTAAAGTAGAATATGTGGTTCACATATTGCCTATTTTATTTTATGATTCATCAGTTTTCTTTCTTTGCCTATTTTATTTTGGACTTTATCAATCTGTAAGGGTTGTTTATGTTATCAACATTTGTGTAGTCTGTATCACAAATATGACACATTTCTTTAACTAATGGGTTTTCTTCACATTCTGAAAACACCTTTGATTATTCTGTCAGCATATTACTGGAAGATTCATCTGTGTTCAAATCTTGAACATAATCTTTCTTTATATGATCTTATGTGTTCCTATATCTCCCTAAGTCTCAGTTCCATCTTATCAAAAATGCATATTACAGTATCTGCCTCACAAAATTAATGCATGGGATTACATAAAACGTTGTAACAGGCACTTACTTGCAGAAGGCATGGCACATAGTTGAATTACAATACATGATAGTTTCCCTTCTCTGTGTATACAGATTTTGAATTCCATAGATATTCCTTGATAACACCATAGATTAATACTAGTTTTCAGTGATTAATTTAAAAAAAAATTTTTTTGTTTAGTTTCAGAGATATAGACCAATGGAACAGAACAGAGGCCTCGGAGGAAACACAACATATCTACAACCATCCGATCTTTAACAAACCTGAAAAAAACAAGCAATGGGGAAAGGATTCCCTGTTTAATAAATGGTGCTGGGAAAACTGGCTAGCCATGTACAGAAAGCAGAAACTGGACCCCTTCCTGACACCTTACACTAAAATTAACTCCAGATGGATTAAAGACTAAACGTAAGACCTAACACCATAAAAACCCTAGAAGAAAATCAAGGCAAAACCATTCAGGACATAGGCGTAGGCAAGGACTTCATGACCAAAACACCAAAAGCATTGGCAACAAAAGCCAAAACAGACAAATGGGACCTAATCAAACTCCACAGCTTCTGCACAGCAAAAGAAACAATCAGTAGAGTGAATCGGCAACCAACAGAATGGGAAAAAATTTTTGCAGTCTACCCATCCGACAAGGGGCTGATATCCAGAATTTACAAAGAACTAAAACAGATCTACAAGAAAAAAACAAACAAGCCCATTCAAAAGCAGACGAAGGATATGAACAGACACTTTACAAAAGAAAACATACAGGAGGCCAACAAACATATGAAAAAATGCTCATCATCACTGGTCATTAGAGAACTACAAATCAAAACTACACTGAGATACCATCTCACACCAGTTAGAATGGTGATCTTAAAAAATCTGGAGACAACAGATGCTGGAGAGGATGTGGAGAAATAGGAACAGTTTTACACTGTTGGTGGGAATTTAAATTAGTTCAACCATTGTGGAAGACAGTGTGGCGATTCCTCAATGACCTAAAAATAGAAATCCCATTTGACCCAGCAATCCCATTACTGGATATATATCCAAAGGATTATAAATCATTCTACTATAAGGACACATGCACACGAATGCTCACTGTAGCACTGTTTACAACAGCAAAGACCTGGAACCAACCCAAATGCCCATCAATGATAGACTGAACAGGGAAAATGTGGTATATATACACCATGGAGCATTATGCAGCCATCAAAAACGATGAGTTCGTGTCCTTTGTAGGGACATGGATGAACCTGGAAACCATCATTCTCAGCAAACTGACACAAGAAAGGAAAATCAAACACTGCATGTTCTCACTCATAGGCGGGTATTGAACAATGAGAACACAAGGACATGGGGAGGGGAGCACCACACACTGGGGTCCATTGTGGGGAAATGGGGGAGGGACGAGGTGTGGGGAGGTAGGGAGAGAGAGCATGGGGAGAAATGACAGATATAGGTGAGGGAGAGGAAGGCAGCAAACCACACTGCCATGTGTGTACCTATGCAACAATCTTGCATGTTCTTCACATGTACCCCAAAACCTAAAATGCAATAAAAAAAATTTTTTAATGCATATAACAGTATCTGCCTCACAAAATTCATGCATGGGATTACATAAAATGTTGTAACAGGCACTTATTGCAGAAGGCATGGCACATAGTTGAATCACAATACATGATAGTTTCCTTCTCTGTGTACACAGATTTTGAATTCCATAGATATTCCTTGATAACACCATAGATTAATACTAGTTTTCAGTGATTAATTTTTAAAAGTTTTTTTTTGTTTTTAGTTTTAGTTTTTTTTTATGAGATGAGGTCTTGCTATGTTGCCCAGGCTGGTCTCAAACTCCTGGTCTCATGCAATTTTCTTGTCTCAGACTCCTCAGTCTCTAGGATTACAAGCATTAGCCACTGTGCCCAGTAAAAGCTTTTTTTTTTTTCAATGCCAAATGACACTGAATCAAATTTTTTACTCATTTTTTGTTATGCTACTTGAATTCACATCTTTTCATTTTTATGTGTTCAGTCTGCAAATATGTAGTATGTTAATGTTTACATACCCTGAGGAGAAGAGAAATGGTCAGAGAGAGAGAGAGAGAGAAATTAATGACCAATTCACTGATATGAGTCAGGGAATATTAAATTAAGAGTTTTGGGGAAGCTGCTGTACACTTAGCTGGCATAAGTTGCAGAGTTATAAAAGGCCTCACTCACCAAAATATCTCCTCTTGATTGGCCTGTCAGATATCAGTTATTTCTAATTTTCTTGTCACTCCTTAAAGACCACCTAAACGTGATATGCATACATTTCAACTAGGCTAAAATTGACTTTTACCTGAAAAGAGTAACATTATCAGACATCAGTCTATCAAATTATTCCATTAGCACCTATTATCATTTAAAAGAATGCACAGTCCTGAGGGAATGAGACTTAAGATAGACAAGGTTTGACTGCTAGCAGAAGGGCTGAAATCTATGTTGTTGATAGTGAAATGTTCAGTGCAGATACATGAAGTGGGGTGGGAAATGGGATTTCAGCCTGAGCACCATTGAGAAGCCTTGAAGACAGACATCAAAGAAGCTTCATCATGTCTGCAGCCATGCAAAGGGCTGTGTCCAAAGGCCATGTGCCTCATGTGTCTGCAGCTGCATAGACAGATTTAAGTTATTCTGGCCAGGAAAGGAACTGGGATAGATAAGACCAAAGATTCTACCTTCGTGCTTTTCTATAGTTCTTTACAGTGTATACCTCCTAGCACTGAAAATCAAACTGTTAAGACTTTTCTCAGCAGCCAGACACACCCAGTTTTCAAGTCATGTCAGAACATGCCAGAAAATACACAAATGGTTATAAAGGACAAATTTTCATCATAAATTCAGAGAGGAAAAACAGTCATTGTTCAAGTATGATACTATGAACTCTATTAAGTGATCAAAGAATAGTTAGTAGAAATTAGTAAAGCCATCTTTTAGAATAACTTACTTTCGTAAGTCATTATCAAATATTTGTATAACCCTGAATGCACACCGGGATTGTTCAATGCATAGCTGCTTTTTTCCCCCACGCAGAAAAGAGACACTAACAAAGGAAGAGTCAAACACTGATATACCCACAGCGCCAAAACCCTGAGACTGTCGCTCTGTTCCTCCCACCAGTAATTTATTCACAGCAGCCAACTGCAGAAGAGACATTTCCTCACCATCAAGGCCATTACTTTTTTCCTCATAAGTTCTTTTCACAAAACTTCAGTATTTCCTCCTTGGTTGTTAAACTGACAATTGCTCACATAAAATTGAGACTGGTGAATTTCACTGATGCTATGCTTAATTTTGAAGAGAGTTTGAACAAATTACCTAGCTTTTTTGACATCATATAAGCATGACTGTGTTATGTTAATTCTAAGATTCCACTTATTAGGATTCAAAAATAGATAAAAGACAGAGAATAAGAATGAAAATAAAACAGGATAATGTTTTAGCCGGCCACCTGAAGACTTATTAATAACTATGGTAAATATTTTGGTACAAAAAGGTTTAAAACGCTTAGCTAGAGTCAATTATGTTGGATTAATTAACACTGGTAGCATAGTGGCTAAGAGAACATGGCTATAGCATTAGCCTGACCCAGTTTACTAGCTCCACCCATCAGCAGCTCTAAGACTTTGAACAGTCACTTCACTTCTCTGTGCCTCAAGTGTTTTTCCACAAAATGGGGTAATAGTAGTACTGCTCTTACAGGACTGCTGTGAGGATTGAGATATGGAAAAGCCACTGCAAATGTGTTTGACTCATGAAAAGAGCCATATTTAAGGTAAGCTACCATTACGATGATTATCATCATTATTTACTGATAACTCGTAAAGTACCACCAACATGAGGAGAATGAAAGCAACATAATACATGGTCTGTTCCCAAAAACCTTCAGTCTCATGGGGAACAAAAGATCCACTGAGAAAACAGTAAGAGAGTAAAGGTACTATGGTTGTATTTCTGACAACTAACTCAATAAAAACTCCAAGAAGGTCAAGATTAACTTAGACTGCCTTTGCTATAATAGGATTCTTGAAAAGGCAGGCATACAATGCAGGCCTTGAAGAATGAGTAGGATTTAAAAAATTGCTTTAGGGTCACCCCTTGGACATGTGGTCCCCAGATGTGCTTTGTTTGGCTTATACAGTATTATTAAACATTTTAATTAGTTGCCAACATTTAAAATTAGATCACCATCTACTCTGCTTCACCCGTTTAATTACCTGCCTGGTTCCTGTCATTATTTGAGTTTGCAACCTGTAATCTATGGACTTAACTCCCATTCTCATTGTCACTGGTAACTATAAGCTTTAGTAAATACAGAATGATTTATTTTCTTCATATAGTGTCACAAGAGTTCTGCTCCACTGAATACTAACAAGCATTCATAAAAATTACTTTTTAAAAAGTAGTCTTTCTTCTTAGAAACTGATTTCTAACCAATCTAATTTGGAATGGATTCAAGGAACAAATTATAAAAAGCATTATCATTTCTGCAACATTTTTGTCTCTATTCTGTTTCTGCTGAACTATTGAATTAGAACTTAATGAGCTATGGATTATACCCAGAAAAAGAATAGTATGGTGCAATGCATTTGGGGAATTTAATACAAGTCACTGCAAAAAGTAGCAACAAAACAAAAACTTCCTAAGAGACTTTGTATTTGGCCTTGGCTAAAGCTGAAAGGGCTGCCAATATGCATTTAGGAAAGGATAAGAGAAACACCAAAGCTTCTATCCACGAGCTAATTTGATTATCTCCTATTTACCCCATTGGTGAAGGATGGATACCATGCCCTGTAAGTCTCCAGATGTCCAAGCACTTAACACCCAGCATTGGACAGATGACATCAACAGCAATCTATTCGTCCCATGTACTCACAGACTCAGGGAGAACACTGTGTGCCATGCAGCACCACCTGGGGGTTACACTCAAGCAGAGGGAACCAGCAGGGGCTGTGGGAAACAGGCTTCGCAGTGATCAAGAGGGTAAGATAACCCTCAGTTCCCATGGGAAATGTCCCTGGCTTGTTTGAATAATCTTGCCGGCTAGCAAGGCACACCTGGCAAGACCACAGAACTCATAGCTAGCTCTTGGAGTCTCGTGAGGCTCAAAGTATCAGGGCAATGCATGGAATTTCAGGTCTTACCATGCATATATGTACATATTTTACTATTTCCTCTGATATTTTTAAATTAGTAGGGAATCGGGTAAGTTTCTAACTAATGGTTTTTATGCCCTAAATACATCTCTGTTAATAACAAGGTGTTCAATTTTCAAATATACGCTTTTGATAAACTATGATGGATAGTTTTATCCATTTAAAATATTGTAATATAAATGTCTTTTCTGTAGTTCTGCATCCAGTAAACTAAGATCATGCCTTTCCACAGCATCTTTGATTTTTCAATAAATTGCCACAGACCACGCTCGATAAGTTCAAAGATACAAGTTCTATGCTCCAAGCCTCAATTCTCTTTGTTCATTTTTTTATGATTCCTTATACATTTCCTTCAACATCACCTTGGTTTCACTACTTTAAAATGGTCTTTTTATTATCTACAGAACATGATTCACACTCATTGTGGCTATCTGAGAGTTTGACACCCTGCATAGAGAGATAGCTGAATGTATATAAAGCCCAGTCAAAGGGAAAGTATAAAAGGAATACAGTATCAAGTACAGTGGATGACAAAAACTATTTCCTCTGCAGTGTAAACTACCTCCCTGAAGCCCTGGGAACTTCAGCACGTCAGTTTACATATTGCTTATTTCTAAGCTGCATTATGTAACTGAGATCTCTTAAAAATTAAGAACATCAGGTTTTTCTGACATATGCAGTTGAGAAAAGCAAAGATAATATTGTTCAAAAGAACTAATTGGTCTCAGAAAGATACTATATGATTAAAATTATGGTTATATATTTTTCTAAATTTTTCAGCTGATGGAAGACTTTCTTCTTTCCTATCTGTATGTGCCTTGATGTTAATTACGTCAAATACAAAAATTTGTGGTGCAGCATACACTTCTTCAAAATGAGTTCTCATCTCCAATATAAAAATTAAAGTATTGATTTCTCAATCATTTGTTTTTCCATATTTCTAGAGAATACTATTTAACTGAGACTTTAAAAGTATTACTTGGTTTCCAAGCTTTCTAAGATACAACCAGTGACATGCACCTGTGACTTTTTTTTAAGTTGCATAAATAGTATTAAGCTTTACAATTATAAGGAACAATAAATACACTTTGATCTGCAGGACAGCTGTTTGGTTATCTCATTTTCCTAGAAACAATCTTCCCCTAAATGTTATCTGTTGGAACACATTTTCTTAGAAGTTCTGATTGTCACAAATAACGAATATGCCAATCTTTGAAGAAAACTTTCCTTTATCAATGCCGTATTTCTCCACAGTAGCCACAGTGCAGTCACTGCAGGGCCAATGCAGAAAACCTTTGTTTAAACGACTATCTTAAAAAATTTTGAAGAAATTTAACATCAAGAAGAGAATTTCTGACTTTTCTAATAGAGCTCTTAAATTGATTGAAAGTCTAAAACTAATGGCAGACAAATAACTTAATGGAAAATATTTTAAATGATGATGTAAACTTGACTACACATCCATCATAATTTTTACTAGATCCTTTTTTATCAGCTAACATCTAAAGCAACCTGGAACAATCTGCTCCTGAATTAAACATTATTATGAAGGCCAAGTTCTATGCTATGTTTTCATATCTTAAAATATTATGTCAGAATTGTCAGCATGAATGAAAAGAATGTATCTTCTTTAATCACATAAACGTTAATAGATTTTTTTCTAATTTTACTATATGTGCTACCGACATACAAGATTTCTTAATTAATCTTCTGTCAAAACCAGTCAATTGATTTTTAAAATTATCTGTATTTGACTTTCTTCATTTAATACATTTTTATTGTCCATTACAAAATAAATATGTTCTCTGAGTTATACACCACACCTTCTGAAAATAATCAAAAATTCAGGAAATGCATTCTATTGCTGAACTTAAAACTAGATGATAGAAGCCTTCCTTACTGGTATTTGTAATGCAAAATTTACTTAAAATTAAGTTTGTATAACCCATATTTTTCTAGTTTCACACATCCAAGCAATGAGAAAACTTTAATTTTTATCATTTCAAGATGCTCAGAACAAATGAATGAAGTGTATACATCTTATAAATTTATGTGCTTCAGTGTGTGCCTCTAGTCTGCTCTAGCCCAACAATATTTATAGCATTAAACTAATAATATGCTGTAAATTATAGACATTGAAAAGTGTTATTACTGATTTCACTGTCCATAAGCATAAACCAATTGCATTATTTTGTACCATAATTATGAATGTTTATTTCTTAACTAAATTAATATTTAAAACTTGCCCATTTTAAATTACTCACACTGATTTTTAAAAGAGTACTAAATAGAGGTTGGCCTTAAAGAGATTAAAGTATGCTATAGGAATATAACAATTAAGTTAGTATGCTTCTAATAAAAGTACAGACTATATTAATGGTAGAAAATAACACTTGAAATTAAAGAAGGCATTGCAAGTAAATACACTATTGGAAGACAACTTCAAAGATTATTCTGGTAACATCTTAGGCTATTTTTGGGGAAAAGAATTCATATTCTTTTATATGAAATACCTTACACCAAAAAATACAGTTGGTTTAAAGATTTAGTGTACATCAAAAGCTGAAACAAATTAGAAGAAAATATATTTGTCTGATTACAAGATGAAATAATCTTTCTAAGCGTATGTGGAAAGGCAGAATCCCCAAAGAACAAGTTCAATAAAAATTCCAAAACTTGTCGCAAATACAGAAGAAAAAAATTACCATCTTTAATACATGAAAAGAATAAAAGTAATCTATCTTTCCCATTTTAATGGGATACCTTTTTTTAAATCAACTTTCCTCCTAAAGTCAATTAAAATGGTTAAGTCCAAGATTTTTTAATATACCTTAAAAGCTTTGAAGAACTGCCCAGATAGCAGAGAACTGACAGGCCAAATTCCAGGAGGACCAAACTCTAAGAGGATTACATCTGTTTTTGCCCTGAAGGGACTTGCATAAATCTACAAACTTTCGCTAAATTTAGGCAGCATCATAAACTTGTAAGGGGAGAAATAATGATCTAGAGTCTGGTCAAGGTGGTAAGTACCACAGGAAAAGACACCCTGGATTAAGCTGAGACCCCAAGGGGCTAAAAACTCAAAGTAAAATGGTCTTTGTGTTACCCAAGAGGAGAATAAAGATACAGATTAACCATAGACTCTGATAAATTAAGATTTGGGATATATATTGTAAATTTAGATTAACTGCTAAGTGTGTAATACCTCAACTAGTTCAGAGAAAAATAAAATAAAATAATAACCTATAAGCAACAAAGAAGAAAATATAGTTTGAGTGCCACTGGAGAACATAAAATAAGATGCCAGACTTAATTCTAAATCTATCAGTAATTATCGTAAATATAAATGATCTAAATGTTTTAGTTCAATAACAAGGATTATTAAACTGAACGGAAAATGGGTGTACCTGTATGAATAATTTAAAAAGGTTCAGTTCTCCAGGAAGATGTAACAATTATACATATTTTTATTTCTAAAGGCAGCGCCTCAAAATGTATAAAGTTAAATTGACAGATTTACATATGAAGATATATAGACAAATTCATAATCAGTAAGAATTTTAATACATAATTCTCAGTAACTTATAGAAAAGAAAGAAAAAACTACAAAGATTTAAGAGGAGCAAAAACAGCAAGTATACTGACCTACTAGATCTATGTAGAACCCTATAATTTACGGTTGCAAAATAAATATAAGAGGACATGCACAACAGTTTTTTTATATTGACAATATTCAGTTATAAAGCAAAATCCAACAAATTTCAAAAGACTGAAAAATCACACCAAGAATGGCTTCTGGCCATTATATAATTAAGACAGAAATTGAATTTTGAAAAACATAGCTAGAAAACATCAACATATTTGGAAATTACAAAAACTGCTTATAGGTAATCCGCTGGTCAAAAAATTATAAAAGGAAATAGAAAATCATTTGAACTAAATGTTGGGATGAAGCTGAAGTAGGACTTTTTCGAAGAATTTTTTAAGATAAAAATGTATAGCCTTTAATGAATATATTAGAAATAAAGACGGTCAGAAGATTATTAGGTTAAATATTTATCCCAGGAAGGTAAATTAAAAAGCAGTGAAATGATTTTAAAGATTATAGAAGAAAGGAAATGCTAATTATAACAGAAGAGAACAAATAGAAAACAAATAGAAAATACAGAATAACAAAAAGTGGTTAAAAATAATTATAAAAAATTTGGAGGAAGTGATAAAAAAGAGAACAGACACAAGTAACAAATATCAGTAATGAAAAATGGATTATCAGCCTCAATGCTATGGAAACTAAAATATTTGATATTTTAAAAACTTTATAATAAATTCAGAATTTTGAATGAAGTGGACTATTTTCCCTAAAAAGGAATCTTGTAAAAACTCAAAAGAGAGAAGGTAGGGCAACAGATTGAGATCCCGAATATTTCTGTAATCATTAAAGAAATGGAATTAGTAGCCAGTTTAGTTAAGCCTTTTTTACAAAGAAATCTTTAGTCTCATATGGCCTCATTGGAAAGCTCTTCCAAAAATTAATGGATATAAAGATTTCCTGTTACATGATCTTATCAGAAAAAAAGAGTTAATAAACCCAACTCATGTTAGAAGACCAACATAATCTTGAAACCAAAATCCAAAATGGAAAAAATTATAAAGTTAAATTACTTGACATTTTCATTTATAACATATATGCAAAAAAAAAATCTTAAAATCAAAAAATAAGCCAGGGCAATGGCTTATGCCTATAATCCCAATAATTGGGGAGGCTGAGGTAGGAGAATCACTTGAGATAGGGCAGTTTGAGACCAGTCTGGGCAACATAGCAAGAACCTGTCTCTACACTAATATAAGAAAAGAAAAAGTCCTGGCCACTGAGGAGGCTGAGACAAAAGGACGACCTGAGCCCAGGAAAGTGAGGCTGCCGTGGCCTATGATTAAGCTACGGCACCCCAGCCTAGGTGATGAAACAAGGCCTCATCTCAAAAAAAAAAAGAGAAAAAAGACAAATTAAATCCGACAGTATAATACATCAAAACCAAATGGCTGTAGCAAGAATACAAGGTTGGTTTAAACATTAGAAGGTCAATAATTACTTTATTGAAGAAAAAAATTATATTATCATAACACATATAATTTATCATGGTAAAATTTTAAATTATACTAAATTGCTATTAAATGGAAAAAATTACTTTTCAGCAACTAGGAATAGAAGCCAGTTCCTTAATCTAATAAAAAGCATCTAGTTTCAAAAAAAAACCTATATATTTAAAGATTAAACATTAAAAATATTTCCTTTGTATATACAAGATGAGGATATGGTACTAGAGGTCCTACGCAGTTATCTGATGGAAGAATAGGAAATACAAGGTATAATGATGAGAAAAAGTAAGTCTCATTATTACTGGATAATGAGGGTTTATGTAGAATTTTCAAAATCTACAAATAGATTAGTAGGAAAATGTTTGAGATTGCTAAATTCAGTATCAGTTTACAAAAATAAATTTTACTTCTATATTCAAGTAATAAACAGAAAAAGAAATATTAAGTGATACCATTGATGATGGTCTAAAATATATCTTACCTTGTAATATAGCAAAACACATGTAAGACCTCTCCAGGAAAATGTATGAAACTTGACTGAGAAACTGATTTTTATTAAGAAAATTCTCAAATTGTGACAGGTACTATATTCATAAATTGGAGGAACTACTATTTTAAAAATTTCAATCCTTCCCAATTTATTCCCTACTGAATTCCAGCCAATTTTTATTGTTACGCTTATAATTTATGATCCTGACAAGTTAGTTTGTAAAACTTTTATGAAAGTGTAGTATCTTCAACACACACTGGAAGAAAAAGAAGCAAATGTAATTTATAACACCAAATATCAAGATTTACTTAAAACAAAAATAAAAAAAAAACCAATGTGGTATTAATGCAGCAATAGGCCAGACATGATGGCTCATGCCTGTAATCCAGCACTTTGAGAGGCCCAGATGTGAGGACTGCTTGAGGCCAGGGGTTCAAGGCCAGCCTGGGCAACATAGCAACACCCAGTCTCTACCAAAAAAAAAAAAAAAAAAAAGAAAAAAAAGAAAAGAAAAGTAGCTTGGTATGTCAGCACATGCCTGTAGTCTCAGGTACTCAGGAGGCTGAGGTGGAAGGATAATTTGAGCCCAGGAATTCGATACTGCAGTGAGCCATGATTACGCCACTACACTTTTTGTGGCTGAGGGAGACACTGTCTTTTAAACAGCAACAACAAAAAGACAAATGAAAATAGAGAATTAGAAGAGATTGAGTTTAGAAACAGGTTCACACATATATGAACTCAAATCTATGACAGAAGCAGCACTGCAGATCAATGGGAAAGAAGGCTTTTCAATGACATTCTGAGTCCTTATCACTGTCCCTAAAATCTTGCCTCCAGCTACTTCTCTAGAGTCATTTTCTACCATGTTCCACCCCTCTCACTTTCTGCTATGCTCTCCTCCTCAGCAGGTGCTCAAATATACCAAGTGTATGTCTGCCTCAGGGGTTTTGCCCTACTGGCCCTTCTGCACAGCATGTTTTGCCCGTCAATACTCCCAAGGCCTGTCTGCTCACTATATTAATATCTCGGTTCAAATATCTTATTTCAGGTGGCCTTTGTTGATCAAACTTTCAAAATTACTCATCGCCAGTGTTTTTAAAATCTTATTACTAGGCTTCATTTTTCTTTGTTGCATACATTCTCTAGAATGTAAGTTCCACAGATGTAGGAATTTACGATTTTCTGCTGTGTCCCTAGATCCTGATTCTCTACCTGAGACATAGTAGATCCTCATAAAAGTGTGCTGAATGTATGAATAAAATATGTGAGAAATTCTCAACCTGACTGATAGTCAAGGAAACACTTCAAATGAGATATCATGTTTCTTCTCCTAAATAACAAAGACTTTGAAATTTAAATACTCAACATGGTTAAACAAAGAAAGCTATAGAGCCTCCTGAAAACATCAGTGGGAAGGCTTCTCTGAAGAAAGAAGTGTAAAAATTGTTAGATATACCAGAGCTTTTACAATAAATTTTCTTTCTCAATATTCTGTATCTAGAAATGACACCCAAGAAAATCATTTCAAAACGTAGTTATTTGAACGAAGATATCTTTTCCCTGGCATTCGTGATAAAAGCATAAAATAGAAAACAATGAGAATATTTTTTTAAAAAACCAGGATAATACCTAAATAAATGTTGTACATTCATGACTCAGTGTAATGTATTATTTAAAATGATGTTTACATATAATTTATGTAGAAAAATTATATAAAATGGGATATAAAAAGGGTGCAATACAAAATTATTTGCATAGAGTATCAAAGAAAGAGAAAGAGCATGCACTGCAAAATAGAAGAAAATATACCAGAATGTTAGTAGTAATTACATATGAACGTGAGTGATTTAACTCTTAAGTAATTTTCTGTGTATTTCTCGGGGGAGAAACTTAAACAATATAGTCTTTGATTAAAAGTATTCCCTTAATTCCAGTGAGGCAGGAGATCCATCTGTGCATTTCCCTAGGAAAGGAGATGAATCCAGTGAGCCAAGCAGCATCTGCAGGAACCACTCCCAGGGCATCTTGCAAGACCCACTGGCTTGGAGTTCCAGCCAGCCAGTAGCAGCAGGCTGGAGACTGCCTGAGCCATAGTGGGTTCTGGGTGCCAAGGGGCGGCTACCATCTCTGTAGTTCAAGTCAGTCACTCTAGCCTGCTGGCTCTGGAGAGTCTACATAGTCCAGACCAGAACTCCAATATCTCTCCCTAAAACACAGCCCCTTGAGGGTTGGGCAGCCACAGTCTCTGCAGCTTAGAAGACTTGGACTTTTCAGCCTGCTGGCTCTAGAGAGTCCAGGCAGTATGAACAAGAGGGTGCTCCCTCCAGCACAACGCACCACTCTGCCAAGGGGGAAGCCAGCCTACTTCTTTTAGTGAGTCCCTGATATATTCCTTCCGACTAGGTGAGACCACCCAACAGGGGTCTTCAGATACTTCCTACAGGAGCATTCTGGCCAGCATCATGTTGTGCCCCCATGGGGTGGAGCTCCTCCAAAAGGAAGGATTAAGTTGCCATCTTTGCTGTTTTGCCAGAAATAAAGGCTAGCTCACCTACAAAGTGAAGCCCATCAGACTAGCAGTGGACTTCTCAAAAGAAACCTTAAAAGTCAGAATAGATTAGGGGCCAATATTCAACATTCTTATGGAAAAGAATTTCTAATCCAGAATCTCATATCTGGCTAAATAAAGCTTCATAAGCAAAAGAGAAATAAACTATTTTTCAGATGATCAAATGCAGAAGGAATCTGCCACCACCAGGCCTTCCTTGCAAGAGCTCCTGACCGAAGCAATAAATATGGAAAGTAAAAACTATTCCCAGCCACTAGAAAGACACACTGATGTATACAGATCAATAACACTATAAAGCAACTACATCAACAAGTCTGCAAAATAACCAGCTAGCTTCATGACAGGATCAAATTCACACATAACAATATTAACCTTACATGTAAATGGGCTAAATGTCCCAATTAAATGATAAAGAATGGCAAGCTGAATAGCGCGTCATTGTGTTTGTGCTGTATTCAGGAGACCCATCTCATGTGCAAGACACACATAAGTTCAAAATAAATGGAAGGAGGAAAATTTACCAAGCAGATTGAAAACAGAAAAAAGTAGGAGTCCCAGTCCTACTTTCTGACAAAATAGACTTTAGACAAGACAAAGACAAAGACTTTAGACAAGACAAAAAGACAAAGAAGAACCTAACTGTAAGGGGTTCAATTCAACAGAAAGAGCTAACTATCCTAAATATATATGCACCCAATACAGGAGCACATAAAGTTCTCAGAGACCTACAAAGAGACTTCGACTGCCACACAATATTGGCGGAAGACTCTAACAGCCCTCTGAAACAATGGTCTGAGCTGTACGTTGGCCCATTTTAGCCTTGGTTGGGATACAGGGCACTAAGTTCCAAGACTGCAAAAAGCAGCAAGGCCCTGGCCTTGGCCCACAAAACCATTGTTCCTCCTATGCCTTTTTGCCTGTGATGGGAGAGGCTTTCATGAAGACCTCTGACATACCCTGGAGACATCTTCTCCATTGTCTTGGCTATTAACATTTGTCTCCTCAATACTTTGCAAATTTCTGCAGCCAGCTTAAGAATTTGTCCCCCACCAAAAAAGGTTTTTCTTTTCTATTGCATCATCAAACTTCAGTTTTCTAAACTTTTATGCTCTGTTTCCCTTTAAAACATAAGTTCCAATTCCAAACCATCTCTTTGTGAATGCATAAAATGAACACATTTAAGAGCACCCAGGTCACCTCTTGAACATTTTACATAGAAATTTCTTCAACCAGATAACCTAAATCACCTCTCTCAAGTTCAAAGTTCTACAGATCTCTAGCGTAAAATGTCACCAATCTCTTTGCTGAGGTACAGCAAGAGTCACCTTTATGCCAGTTCCCAACAAGTTCCTCATCTCCATCTGTGAACACCTTAGCCTGAATTTCATTGTCCATAACACTATCAGCATTTTGGTCATAGTGATTCAACAAGTCTCTGCAAAGTTCCAAACTCTCCACATCTTCCTGTCTTCTTCTGAGTCCTCCAAACTGTAGCAATCTCTGCCTGCTACCCAGTTCCAAAGTCACTTGCACATTTTCAAGTAGCTTTATAGCAGTACTCCACTACATTGGTACCAATTAACTGTATTAGCTCTTTCACCCACTGCTATAAAGAACTGCCAAGACTGGGTAATTTATAAAGGTCAGAGACTTAATTGACTCATGGTTCTGCATAGCTGAGGAGGCCTCTAGAAACTCACAATCATGGCAGAAAGCAAGAGAGATGCAAGGTACCTCTTCACAAGCTGGCAGGAAGAAGCAGTACTGAGCTGCTGGGGAAGAGCTCCTTATAAAACCATTGGACCCATGAGAACTCACTCATAAGAACAGCATGGGGGAACCTGCCCCAATGATTCAATTACCTCCACCTGGTCTTTCCCTCGACATGTGGAGATTATGGGGATTACAATTCAAGATGAGATTGTGGTGGGGACACAGCCTAACCATATCAACTCCCATTCACCAATGCCACAAAAATAATAATATACTTAGGAATACAGCTAACAAGGGAAGCAAAGAAAAGAACCTCTTTGAGAACCATAAACCACTGCTAAAGGAGATCAGACAGGATAGGAACTAATAAAAACATTCCATGCTTATGGATAGGAAGATGAAATATGAAAATGGCCATACTGCCCAAAGTAATTTACAGATTCAATGCTATTCCTATTAAACTATCATTAACATTCTTCATAGAATTAGGGAAAAAAACTATTTTAAAATATGGAACCAAAAATGAGCCTGAATAGCCAAGACAATCCTAAGCAAAAAGAACAAAGTTCGAGGCATCACACTACCTAACTACAAACTAAACTACCATGATACACTGACCCAAACAGTATGACACTGGTGCAAAATACAGATACGTAGAACAGTGGAACAGAATACCCATCTCATAAATAAGACTACACACCTACAACCATCTTACCTTCTGCAAACCTGACAAAACAAAAGCAAAAAGGAAAGAACTCCTATTTAATTTGGTGCTAGAAGAACTGACTAGCCATAGGCAGAAAATTCAAACTGGACCTTTTCCTTACACCTTATGCAAAAATTAACTTAAGATAGATTAAAGACTTAAATATAAATCCCAAAACCCTAGAATAAAATGTAGGCAACTACATTCAGGACATAGGCATGGGTAAAGATTTCATGACAATAAATTCCCAAAACAATTGCAACAAAAGCAAAAACTGACAAATGGGATCTAATTAAACTAAAGCACTTCTGCACAACAAAAGAAAACTACCATCAGAATGAACAAACAACCTACAGAATGGGAGATAATGTTTGTAATCTACTCATCTGACAAAGGTCTAATATCCAGAGTCTACAAGGACCTTAAACAAGTTTACAAAAAAAAAAAAAAAAGGCAACCTCATTAAAAAGTAAGCAAAAGGCCAGGCACCATGCCTCATGCCTGGAATCCCAGCATTTTAAGAGACCAAGGAGGATGGATCACATGATCAGGAGTTTAACACCAGTCTGGCCAACCTGGTAAAACCCCATCTCTACTAAAACTACAAAAATTAGGTGGCAGGTGCCTGTAATCCCAGCTACTGGGGAGACTGAGACAGGAGAATTGCTTGAATCTGGGAGGTGAAGTTGGCAGTAGGTCGAGTTGCACCACAGTACTCCAGCCTAGGTTACAAAGCAAGACTCCATCTCAGGGAAAAAAAAAGAAGTGGGCAAAGAACGTAAACAAACACTTCTCAAAATAAGACATTCATGTGGTCAAAAAACATTAAAGAAAGCTCAACATCACTGATCATTAGAGAAATGCAAATCAAAACTTCAATGAGATACCATCTCATGCCACTCAGAATGGCAATTACTAAAAAGTCAGGAAAAAACAGATGCTGGTGAAGTTGCAGAGAAAAAGAAAAACTTTTACACTGCTGGTGGGAGTGTAAATTAGTTTAACCACTGTGGAAGACAGTGTGGCAACTCCTCAAAGATCTCATATCAGAAATACCGTTTGACCCAACAATTCCATTACTGAATATGTACCCAAAAATATAGAAATCATTCTATTGTATAGATACATGCATGCATATGTTCATTGCAGCACTATTCACAGTAGCAAAGACTTAAAGATTAAAGCCAAATGCCCATCAATGATAGGCTGGATAAAGAAAATGTGGTACATATACACCATGGAATACTATGCAGCCATAAAAATGAATGAGATCATATCTTTTGCAGGGACAAGCATGAAGCTGGAAACCAGTATCCTCAGCAAACACAGGAACAGAAAACCAAACACCACATGTTCTCATGTGTAAGTGGGAGCTGAAAAATGAGAACACATGGACACATGGGGAGGCAACAACATACACTGGGGGCTGTCAGTGTAGCGGGGAAGGGAGAGCATTAGAAAGAATAGCTAATGGATGTGGGGCTTAATACCTAGGTAATGGCTTGATCTGTGCAGCAAACAGTTATGGCACACATTTACCTACATAGCAAACTTGCACATACTTAACATATACCCCAGAACTTAAAATGTTGCAGGGAAAAAGGGAAAAAAATGTATTCCCTTCAATGTGGGATCTTTTATTTTATTCTAGTATTTCTTCACGAACACGTCCGTTGTCTCATTAGTCCTAAATGCTCTTTGTGATACTACTTCCAGTCGCATCTCCTTGTCAGACTACCTGACACTTTTTTTTTTTTTTTTTTTGAGACAGTCTCACTCTGTCACCAGGCCCTAAGCTGGAGTGCAGTGGCA